>NC_061514.1:322742016-322994455 GCF_022539505.1 Lolium rigidum
GGATCAAAAGAAAAAGGAAGTAGCCGTAAATCGGGGGTCAAAAAAAATCCAAGAATAGAAAGAATTTTGGTTCATAGAGGATGACATGCGGGACCCATGATCCCGCATCGTAAACGGCTCGATCGGAGAACGTTGAACGAGATGGCGCGATCGAGAAAAAAACAATGCCGGAGAGGCTGCCATCCGGGCCCTACATCCCTCGGCGGTGCGGATTTGCGTTGACTCGGCCGGCGAACCCGAGAATTCGCGATGCACCACGTCCCGGGCCACCATACGCGACGTTTTGGCCGCTTTCGTCGGGCTAGGTGGCCTCAAAAACGAGAAAAAAAAAAGTTTTGACATGCACCACGGAGGGAACAAAATCGTCGGCCATGGTACACCAGCAACCACGGCGCGACTTCAACTTCGTCGGCCATGGCAACTTTTCTTGTAGTGAGGTATATGTGCCTATGGCTATTTTTGTGAATCTTCACCCTAATCTTTTCTACCTTGTGTAGAGGTTTGGAAAACATTCATAACCCTTACCTAGTGCTTACCAAACCTAATTCAAGTTGTTTCCAAAGAAAATAAAAAGAAACTAAAAATGCCATAGAGGCATATGAGAGTAAAATAGCAAATTTATGGATTTGAGAAGCTTGACCCTAGGACTTGTTGTGAATGGTGGGATCACTCTTATATACCATTTCAACACTCAACAACACCATTTGGGTCAAGCCAAGTCAAATAAAAACTCAAATGCAACATATGCATAGAGACATGTGACACATAGCCATTTCATCAAACCTTGACCGATGACTTTAAACCTTGACCAAATGATGTGAAACCTTCTCCAAACCTAATATAACACTAAATTGACCCTAACCCATGCCCAAGTAAAGCAAGGGGAACATTTTACAAAAATAATGAAAATTGGCATATCACCTCTTATGTGTTATGGCCAATTTGCAAACCTTTGAACAAGACCTTTTGAAATGGATTCAATGGTTTGAAAATGTTTCTAAACTAATAAGAATCACATTAGAGTCAAGAAAAGTCAAATCAAATGGAGAGAAATCAAATAGGGAGAAAATCCCAATTTCACTCACATACACATAAGGCCAATTTTGCAAATCTTCACCAAAGGCCACCATTGCTTGATCTATTGCTTGTAGAATACTTATATATGATAAACAAACATAAATGCATCAAAGAAACCAGAATCAAATACAATAAATTCTCAAAACCATCACACATATGATCATGGTCATATGTCCACTTTTTAATATCTTCCCCTCTTTGGACCTCTGGTTATATCTTTTCCTAAACCAAACTTTGCTAACCCTTGCCACCTCATCCAATACCAAGTCAAGGTGAACAACTTCTCTGTTGACCACCCATGCTAACTTTGACTAGGTTGACCAGAATAGAATTGACAAGAGAGGACTTTGAAACAAAGAGAAGATGATCCACTTTTTGAAATGTTGCAAACCTTCATCAAAATGGACACCACCACCACCATTCCATCACTTTAAATATAAGAATGAAGTGCACCAAAAATAATTTCGAAATTCAAAGTTTATTTTCATGCGGCCATTTTATCGAACACATGGCAGGCAGCATCTTTGAATTGTGTTACACTCTATTATCCAGTAGGTTTTGGCCTAAACCCACTTTATCTGGTGATGATCATACTCCTCTGCAACCCCTGCATCCATCCCAGTACTTGCACCGTGATGGCGTGTATTTCACACGTTCGTTGGGCAACCCCAAGAGGAAGGTATGATGCGCACAGCAGCAAGTTTTCCCTCAGAAAGAAACCAAGGTTTATCGAACCAGGAGGAGCCAAGAAGCACGTTGAAGGTTGATGGCGGCGGGATGTAGTGCGGCGCAACACCGGAGATTCCGGCGCCAACGTGGAACCCGCACAACACAACCAAGCTACTTTGCCCCAACGAAACAGTTGAGGTTGTCAATCTCACCGGCTTGCTGTAACAAAGGATTAACCGTATTGTGTGGAAGATGATTGTTTGCAGAGAAAACAGTAGAAACAAGTATTGAAGTAGATTGTATTTCAGTAAAGAGAATTGGACCGGGGTCCACAGTTCACTAGAGGTGTCTCTCCCATAAGACGAACAGCATGTTGGGTGAACAAATTACAGCTTGGGCAATTGACAAATAAAGAGAGCATGACCATGCACATACATATCATGATGAGTATAGTGAGATTTAATTGGGCATTACGACAAAGTACATAGACCGCCATCCAACCGCATCTATGCCTAAAAAGTCCACCTTCGAGTTATCATCCGAACCCCTCCAGTATTAAGTTGCAAAGCAACAGTACAATTGCATTAAGTATGGTGCGTAATGTAATCAACAACTACATCCTTAGACATAGCATCAATGTTTTATCCCTAGTGGCAACAGAGACAACACAACCTTAGAACTTTTCGTCACTCGTCCTGGTGTCAATGCGGGCATGAACCCACTATCGAGCATAAGTACTCCCTCTTGGAGTTAAAAGCATCTACTTGGCCGAGCATCTACTAATAACGGAGAGCATGCAAGATCATAAACAACACATAAGCATAACTTTGATAATCAACATAACAAGTATTCTCTATTCATCGGATCCCAACAAACGCAACATATAGAATTACATATAGATGATCTTGATCATGATAGGCAGCTCACAAGATCCGACAATGATAGCACAATGGGGAGAAGACAACCATCTAGCTACTGCTATGGACCCATAGTCCAGGGGTAGACTACTCACTCATCACTCCGGAGGCGACCATGGCGGTGTAGAGTCCTCCGGGAGATGATTCCCCTCTCCGGCAGGGTGCCGGAGGCGATCTCCGGGATCCCCCGAGATGGGATCGGCGGCGACGGCGTCTCAGTAATGTTTTCCGTATCGTGGCTCTCGGTACTGGGGGTTTCGTCACGGAGGCTATTTGTAGGCGGAAGGGCAAGTCAAGAGGCGGCACGGGGGCCCACACCACAGGCCGGCGCGGCCAAGGGGGGCCGCGCCGCCCTAGGGTTTGGCGCCCCCGTGGCCCCTCTTCGTCTCTCCTTCGGACTTCTGGAAGCTTCGTGAGAAAATAGGCCTCCGGGCTTTTATTTCGTCCAATTCCGAGAATATTTCTTTACTAGGATTTCGAAACCAAAAACAGCAGAAAACAACAGAATCGGCACTTCGGCATCTTGTTAATAGGTTAGTTCCAGAAAATGCACGAATATGACATAAAGTGTGCATAAAACATGTAGATAACATCAATAATGTGGCATGGAACACAAGAAATTATCGATACGTTGGAGACGTATCAGCATCCCCAAGCTTAGTTCTGCTCGTCCCGAGCAGGTAAAACGATAACAAAGATAATTTCTGGAGTGACATGCCATCATAAACTTGATCATACTATTTGTAAAGCATATGTAGAGAATGCAGCGATCAAAACAATGTGTATGACATGAGTAAACAAGTGAATCATAAAGCAAAGACTTTTCATGAATAGCACTTCAAGACAAGCATCAATAAGTCTTGCATAAGAGTTAACTCATAAAGCAATAATTCGAAGTAAAGGTATTGAAGCAACACAAAAGAAGATTAAGTTTCAGCAGTTGCTTTCAACTTGTAACATGTATATCTCATGGATATTGTCAACATAGAGTAATATAATAAGTGCAATAAGCAAGTATGTAAGAATCAATGCACAGTTCACACAAGTGTTTGCTTCTTGAGGTGGAGAGAAATAGGTGAACCGACTCAACATAAAAGTAAAGAGAATGGTCCTCATAGAGGAAAAGCATCGATTGCTATATTTGTGCTAGAGCTTTGATTTTGAAAACATGAAACAATTTTGTCAACGGTAGTAATAAAGCATATGCATCATGTAAATTATATCTTATAAGTTGCAAGCCTCATGCATAGTGTACTAATAGTGCTCGCACCTTGTCCTAATTAGCTTGGACTACCCGGATTATCACCGCAATACATATGCTTTAACCAAGTATCACAAAGGGGTACCTCTATGCCGCTCGTACAAAGGTCTAAGGAGAAAGCTCGCATTTGGATTTCTCGCTTTTGATTATTCTCAACTTAGACATCCATACCGGGACAACATAGACAACAGATAATGGACTCCTCTTTTAATGCTTTAAGCATTCAACAACAATTAATTCTTTTCTCATTAGAGATTTGAGGATGTTTGTCCAAAACTGAAACTTCCACCATGGAACATGGCTTTAGTTAGCGGCCCAATGTTCTTCTCTCACAATATGCATGCTCAAACCATTCAACTCAGTGTAGATCGCCCTTACTTCAGACAAGACGAACATGCATAGCAACTCACATGGAATTCAACAATGAGTTGATGGCGTTCCCCAGTAAACATGGTTATCGCACAACAAGCAACTTAATAAGAGATAAAGTGCATAATTACATATTCAATACCACAATAGTTTTTAAGCTATTTGTCCCATGAGCTATATATTGCAAAGGTGAATGATGGAATTTTAAAGGTAGCACTCAAGCAATTTACTTTGGAATGGCTGGAAAATACCATGTAGTAGGTAGGTATGGTGGACACAAATGGCATAGTGGTTGGCTCAAGTATTTTGGATGCATGAGAAGTATTCCCTCTCGATACAAGGTTTAGGCTAGCAAGGTTATTTGAGGCAAACACAAGGATGAACTAGTACAGCAAAACTCACATAAAAGACATATTGAAAGCATTATAATACTCTATACCGTCTTCCTTGTTGTTCAAACTCAAAACTAGAAATTATCTAGACCTTAGAGAAACCAAATATGCAAACCAAATTTTAGCATGCTCTATGTATTTCTTCATTAATGGGTGCAAAGCATATGATGCAAGAGCTTAAACATGAGCACAACAATTGCCAAGTATCACATTACCCAAAACATTTATAGCAATTACTACATGTATCATTTTCCAATTCCAACCATATAACAATTTAACGAAGGAGAAACTTCGCCATGAATACTATGAGTAGAAACCAAGGACATATTTGTCCATATGCTACAGCGGAGTGTGTATCTCTCCCATAAGGTGAATGCTAGGATCCATTTTATTCAAACAAAACAAAAACAAAAAAAACAAAACGACGCTCCAAGAAAAAGCACATAAGATGTGGCCGAATAAAAATGTAGTTTCAGGGGAGGAACCTGATAATTTGTTGATGAAGAAGGGGATGCCTTGGGCATCCCCAAGCTTAGACGCTTGAGTCTTCTTGATATATGCAGGGGTGAACCACCGGGTGCATCCCCAAGCTTAGAGCTTTCACTCTCCTTGATCATGTTGCATCATACTCCTCTCTTGATCCTTGAAAACTTCCTCCACACCAAACTCGAAACAACTCATTAGAGGGTTAGTGCACAATATAAATTGACATATTCAGAGGTGACACACTCATTCTTAACACTTCTGGACATTGCATAATGCTACTGGACATTAGTAGATCAAAGAAATTCATCCAACATAGCGAAAGAGGCAATGCGAAATAAAAGGCAGAATCTGTCAAAACAGAACAGTTCGTATTGACGAATTTTAAAATGGCACCAGACTTGCTCAAATGAAAATGCTCAAATTGAATGAAAGTTGCGTACATATCTGAGGATCATGCACGTAAATTGGCATAATTTTCTGAGCTTCCTGCAGGGCAGTGGGCTCAGATTCGTGACAGCAAAGAAATCTGGAACTGCGCAGTAATCCAAATCTAGTACTTACTTTTCTATCAACGGCTTAACTTGGCACAACAAAACTCAAAACTAAGATAAGGAGAGGTTGCTACAGTAGTAAACAACTTCCAAGACACAAAATAAAAACAAAGTACTGTAGGTAAAAACATGGGTTGTCTCCCATAAGCGCTTTTCTTTAACGCCTTTCAGCTAGGCGCAGAAAGTGTGTATCAAGTATTATCGAAGGGTGGTGCATTCTCAGCGAGGTGTGGAGTTTCCTCAACTAGGCATATTATATTAGATACATAAGTTTTAGCATCTCCCTTTTCATTAGTCTTAGGTGTGCTACTCTCATCAAACAAATTTTCTGGAACAAGCCAAGCATAATTATTTTCTAGTGCATCATTCATAGCTAGGAGCTTGCATGGTATTGGTGCTTTGATCTCCTCTCCATCATCAATATTATTAGTGTATCTTATTCTATCCATATCCATCTTTTCAAGGAGACTAGCAAAATTAGTAGGAGAACCAAGCATATTGAATTTAGCAAACACCTTTCTAGCTTCTCTTGCTAGACCACCAAATTCTCTAAGAAGGGTTTCTAAAACAAAATCTTTCTTTTCCCCTTCTTCCATATCACCAAGCGTGAAAAACATGTGTTGGATTATAGGATTAAGATTAACAAATTTAGTTTCCAACAAGCGAACTAAATGCGCAGCAGCAATTTCATAAGTAGGCGCAAGATCTATCAAGTGTCTATCTTCAAAATTTTCAATGGTACTAACATGGTTGAAGAATTCTTCTATATTATTTCTCCCAACTATAGACCCACGTCCTACCGGTATGTTCTTTGTAGTAAAATTAAAAGGAAACATGATGAAAATAAGTAAAGTGAATGCAGGTAAACTAATTTTTTTTGTGTTTTTGATATAGCAAACAAGATAGCAAATAAAGTAAAACTAGCAACTAATTTTTTTGTGTTTTGATTTAGTGCAGCAAACAAAGTAGTAAATAAAATAAAGCAAGACAAAAACAAAGTAAAGAGATTGAGAAGTGGAGACTCCCCTTGCAGCGTGTCTTGATCTCCCCGGCAACGGCGCCGGAAAAAGAGCTTGATGGCGTGTATTTCACACGTTCGTTGGGCAACCCCAAGAGGAAGGTATGATGCGCACAGCAGCAAGTTTTCCCTCGAAAGAAACCAAGGTTTATCGAACCAGGAGGAGCCAAGAAGCACGTTGAAGGTTGATGGCGGCGGGATGTAGTGCGGCGCAACACCGGAGATTCCGGCGCCAACGTGGAACCCGCACAACACAACCAAGCTACTTTGCCCCAACGAAACAGATGAGGTTGTCAATCTCACCGGCTTGCTGTAACAAAGGATTAACCGTATTGTGTGGAAGATGATTGTTTGCGAGAGAAAACAGTAGAAACAAGTATTGCAGTAGATTGTATTTCGAGTAAAGAGAATTGGACCGGGGTCCACAGTTCACTAGAGGTGTCTCTCCCATAAGACGAACAAGCATGTTGGGTGAACAAATTACAGTTGGGCAATTGACAAATAAAGAGAGCATGACCATGCACATACATATCATGATGAGTATAGTGAGATTTAATTGGGCATTACGACAAAGTACATAGACCGCCATCCAACTGCATCTATGCCTAAAAAGTCCACCTTCAGAGTTATCATCCGAACCCCTCCAGTATTAAGTTGCAAAGCAACGGACAATTGCATTAAGTATGGTGCGTAATGTAATCAACAACTACATCCTTAGACATAGCATCAATGTTTTATCCCTAGTGGCAACAGCACAACACAACCTTAGAACTTTCCGTCACTCGTCCCGTGTGTCAATGCGGGCATGAACCCACTATCGAGCATAAGTACTCCCTCTTGGAGTTAAAAGCATCTACTTGGCCAGAGCATCTACTAATAACGGAGAGCATGCAAGATCATAAACAACACATAAGCATAACTTTGATAATCAACATAACAAGTATTCTCTATTCATCGGATCCCAACAAACGCAACATATAGAATTACATATAGATGATCTTGATCATGATAGGCAGCTCACAAGATCCGACAATGATAGCACAATGGGGAGAAGACAACCATCTAGCTACTGCTATGGACCCATAGTCCAGGGGTAGACTACTCACTCATCACTCCGGAGGCGACCATGGCGGTGTAGAGTCCTCCGGGAGATGATTCCCCTCTCCGGCAGGGTGCCGGAGGCGATCTCCGGGATCCCCCGAGATGGGATCGGCGGCGACGGCGTCTCGCAATGTTTTCCGTATCGTGGCTCTCGGTACCGGGGGTTTCGTCACGGAGGCTATTTGTAGGCGGAAGGGCAAGTCAAGAGGCGGCACAGGGGGCCCACACCACAGGCCGGCGCGGCCAAGGGGGGCCGCGCCGCCCTAGGGTTTGGCGCCCCGTGGCCCCTCTTCGTCTCTCCTTCGGACTTCCGGAAGCTTCGTGAGAAAATAGGCCTCCGGGCTTTTATTTCGTCCAATTCCGAGAATATTTCTTTACTAGGATTTCTGAAACCAAAAACAGCAGTAAAACAAAGAATCGGCACTTCGGCATCTTGTTAATAGGTTAGTTCCAGAAAATGCACGAATATGACATAAAGTGTGCATAAAACATGTAGATAACATCAATAATGTGGCATGGAACACAAGAAATTATCGATACGTTGGAGACGTATCACACCGTCGATTAAAGTGTGGAGTAAGGCCTAAACAAACCATGCCGTGCACCATGCCGGCCACCTTTGCACTCGAGCGACCTGAGCCCCTCCTCTCCCCTACACCATGTCTACAAGCATCCCTGGAGCACGAGGACGAAGCACATGCCCTGCCCAAACTCGCCAAGCCACGGCATTGGCCAGCCCAAGCACGCCCAGCACCATGCCAGGACGTGCCAGGCACGCGGTGAGCGTGCTCTGGAGCGCGCCAGAGCATCTCGCGCCAGCTCGATGTCGTCCTCCCCCTGCATCCCTATGCCTGTAACGAGCGTCACCACTCCCACCTCTACCACGTAGACCCACTCGAACGACTGCGGCCGCCTCGTCATCGTCGTCCTCGTCGGAATCATACCGCGGGTACCGCCACAGACACCGCACGTGCCCGAGCCCTCCCGTCACCTTTTCTCTGCGCCCGCTGCACCTTGAGCATCGCCAGGACGACACCTACACGTAGCCGTCCTCGCCTCGCCCTTTCGCACGCCGGAGCGGCCACGCCATGATCGACCCTTCACAGCACCCGCGGCACCACCTCCCCAGCTATAAATAGAAGAGCTCCGGGCACAACTTCTTCACACAATCTCCTCCCCTCTCACCACTGGTTCTCCTCGCACCGATAGCTAGTCCAATTATCCTCTCCATCGCCGGAATTTCAAGATCGGAGCCGCCGGAGTCCGCAGCTCACCGTCGACGACTGACGCCGCCCCGAGCCTCGCCACTGCTACCATACGCTTCAGCACCCTCGACAACGCCGCCTCGCACCAAGCAGAACACCGCGGGGACCCCGGTACGCCCTCCGACCCCCTAGGCTCGCCGCGAGCTCGTCGGAATCTCACCGGAGACGACGACCCCTGTGCGCCGTTGATCTTCTTTCTGATCTAACGGACCCTAGCGCTCATACCGTTTCTCCCTTTAAAGGGTCACTGACGGGTGGAGCCCGCATCGTCAGGCGGCCCGCGTGTGCGAGTCACACTGCTGGGCCGGCCCAAGTCTGTTTCGTCTGTTTAGCCCATTTCGCGTTCCCGCCAAGCCCAACTATTCAAGAATGGAATTTCTGTTTAAATTCGAATTCCCTGCTGATGCCCACTTCAAATTTGAATGGTTTAAAATCTACTGAACCAAATTCAGCAAAATACATATCTTTGGAAAGCCCATGAAATTATCTACATTTTTCCACTGGTCTCAACCCCATATCTTGTGTAGATTTTGAATAGCAAAAATAACAAACTAGAGACTTTTCAGTATTCAAATAAATCTTAAAAATCAACCCTTTTAATTCTGAGGTGATTCCACCTCTCATAATTCACATTTAACAAACCCTAATTTACTATGTAAAAAGATGATATGGGTTCTGTACATGATCATGGGCTAGAAGCAAATTATTGGCTATGTAGTCAATACTAGCTCATTTAAATCAATTTTCAAATTTTAGGAATTTAAATCTATGAGGTGTAGCACCTCATTTAAATCATTTTCTCAAGTGTTATGAAGTAATGTGATGACCTCTATTGCTTAGGTTCACACTTGCTCACTTGTGGAATTTAAATCAATATAGTTTTTAAATTGCAATGGTTGTTTAAATCACATGAGATGATGAATCTCATTTAAATCATTCTTCTCAAATGATAAGTGTGAAGTGTTGACCTTGGTCAACATGTGATCATCCCTGGTTATTTGAGAAGATTAAATCTTAAGAAGATTCAAGGAGAGGAAATTATTTCTCCAAACCAAAGATAAACCCTAATTACAACTTTCAATGAGAGGAATTTATTTTCCTAATGTTAAATAAAGAAACCCTAGCATAATTTGGGAATAAATGTTAAAGAGTGATGCTAGATCATTTGTGTGAGCCAATAAGGCTAATTAAGATTACCTAAGTGTTGTTGACGAGGGATCACCTCGGCAATGCCTACATATTGTAGACTAGGGTTTTCGGGAGAGCGACGATGGAGATTCCGGGTCGAGATTAAGCACACGATGTACCCAGCTTCGGGTCCCCTCGGTGGAGGATCCCTACGTGCTGCTAGCAATCCAAGTATATGAACATATGTATGTTTACGGTGGTGCCGCCGTAGGCGGAGCTATGGTGTCTATCTCTATGTCTATCTTCTATCTATATGTTGGCCTCTCTATTTCGGGTGCCCTGGCTAGCTTTATATATGCAACCAGCCTAGGGTTTTACAAGAGTCCTAGTCGACTACTTCTTCGGGTTGCCTTGTTGGGGTTTCTCCATATTGGGCCGAGCCGATCCAGGTATACCAATAATGGGTACCCGAAGGGTATGCCCATGTCAGTAGCCCCCGAGTTTATAGGGAAGTCGAAGACTTGCGTAGAAACTCCAAGCATAACCATCTCCGAAGTCGAAGAAATACAAGGCGAGGTCCATGTCGTAGATCATGTGTAGCGTAGATGATGTCGATGATTCTAGAAATTATCGGGTGCGCGGCAGCGCTCCCGATGGGAGTAGCCCCCGAGTCTATGGGCAAGTGCTTGCACTTGGGCATAGACTCAAGTTGTACTACTCGATGAAGAATTTGACTGTACTTCTGGGCGCAGCCCCCTTTTTTTATCGACTCCTGTTAGAGGACTTAAAGAAATCCAGCACTCCCGATGGGAGTAGGCTCCACTCGAGTCATAGAATCGAGTTGAGTCTACAAACCTTGATTGTCGTAGATGCTGTCGAAGTTATTTTCTATCGGGTGCGCGACCAGCGCTCCCGATGAGAGTAGCCCCCGAGGCTACAGCCAAGTGTTTGCACTTGGGTGTAGGCTCAACTTGCTTGTAATTGACTCCACAATTTTTCCTCTTTCTTGTATCTTATCGGGAGGGTGAACAATACTCTCGATAAGAGTAGCCCCCGAGCCTATGAGCAGGTGCTTGCACCTAGGCATAGACTCAAGTTGTACTACTCGATAAAGAACTTGGCGCAGCCCCTCTTTTTATCGACTCCAGGCTATTGCTATTTTTATTTGACATTGATATCTATATTGTACAGGGATAATGGTAGTTGGGGCTAGTTCATCTGACGGATCAGGTACTAGTTAACTGCTCTAGTGGCAATCCGCAAAAACCTACTTCAAGATCACGTCCCTGGACATGATCTCGGGAGACTGGTGCGAACTTCGACGAGTGCCGCTTAAGGTCTTACCATTCCGTCGAGTCCCGATAAAATTTATCGGGTACCTAACGCGTCCATTAGGATTTTTCTTCGTATCTGTTGATACGGATAAAAGTAGCAGAGCGCAGTCTTCGGCGATGCCACGCCCAGCAGAACGGATCTGGGGTCTTACCTTCGCAAATTTGCGGCATTCAGAAATTGATCGCGACTTTGGCACTCTGAGAATATTTTGTCAAGTGCCTTGTTCGGCAGATGCAATGAACCATTTTGCGGGCTCTTCTATTTTTCTCTCGGGCTTGATGAGACAGCCGAATATATTGGTTCTTCTATATCGTCGGGTACATCACCGATGCTCTTGCTCGGAACAAATGACGAGTCAATGGACCCGAAGATTTGTCCATCCTCTTTTTTTCCCTTTTTTTTCTCTTTTTTTTTCTTGATGATAATTTCGTCGAGTTCCTCCCTCAGGAAAATTTCTTCGGGTCCTATTTGAGGACAATTCTTCGGGTTCCTCCTTCAGGAAAATTTCTTTGGGTCCTATTTGAGGACAATTCTTCGAGACCCCCTTGAGGATAATTTTTCGGGTCCTCCTTGAATAAAATTTCATCGGGTTCTCTTTTGAAGAAAATTTCGTCGGGTACTATTTTGATTTCGTCGGGTTCCTCCCTGAAGAAGATTTCGTCGGGTTCTCTCTTATATACTTTGAATTTTGCTTTCTCCTGCACAAATAAACAAACTTTTCTATCTTTTCCTTGACTCTCTTTTTCGCATGCGGTGTCAGATGCTCGGATTCAATGATATGTAAAGTGAACATATGCCACGCCGCCCCCAAGTGTCGGGTGCGATGAAAGTAAACGATAATCAACTTTGTGCGAAATAAAAGAACACTTAGCTTTTTGGACACGACGAAGTCGATGCATGATGAAGTCATCGAGTGTAGATAAGAAATCTAGCCAAAGTAGAAACCACCAAATAGCGATAATAGATGCCGCCAAATTGTTGATGAAGAAATAGCCGAGCCCCCGAGCGTTGTTGGAGTGACGTTATGATTGTTACTTAGATGTTGTGTCGCAGTTGCGACCCGAGGCGAAGTCATGGTCGAGCCCCCGAGTGTTAGCCATGATGTCGAAAGAAGTTTGACGAAATCGCGGCGTCATATAAGGTGAAGCCATTGTCAATAATATGATATGAGTCCGTGAAGATGAATCTAAGATGGAGTATTTGAGATGAATCCATATTGAAGATTATGCCATTAAATATGAAGCATATATTGAAGATGAATCAGTCGATATCATTGAGGATGAATCCATTGGCCCGAAGAATCCAGTAATAATCATAGATGATGAATCCGTTGATATCATAGAGGATGAATCCATTGACCCGAAGAAAATAAATCCAGTAATACCATAGAAGATGAATCATTGACCCGGAAACACATCGGGTAATATTGTATAGGAGTACACCAGTAATATCCATATAGATGAATCCGAATAAATTCACTGACCCGAATAAATAAATCCAGTAAGCCGAAGAAAATAAATCCACTGAGCCAAAGAAATCCACTAAGCCGAATAATTTCACGAAACCGGAGAAAATAATTCCATTTATCCGAAGAAGATATATCTAGAGCCGAAGAAAAGAAATTCACCAAGTAACCGAATATATTTGTGATAACGAAGTAATGGCGCAGCCTCGAATATCGGTGTATTTTCTATAATGATGCAAAAGCAGAACCCCAAGTGTTTGGGTTTGGCGGAAGTAATTAATAATTGACTTGGAAGAGGAACACTTAGATTTTTATCGGGTACGGCGGAGCCAACGTGGTAGTAGGTTATCCGACAGACACAGTCGATGTAGGCGCGCGGCGTCTCGCTGGCATTGTTGATGTAGTCGCGCGGAGCCTGGCCGGAAGTAGTCAGCGTTACGGACGTAGTCGATGAAGTGCGCAGTCGATGTGTCGGATCCTCGATGGGTGAGCACCCGGGTGTATTAAGTCCGTGATTATTCGCCGGAGCTTATTCCGATCTACAATTATACTTGGAGCGAACAAAATCTGCGACGCAAATAATAGCACGAGCCGGAAAAAAAATTGGTCAAGTAAATTTCACGAATTGTAAAATAGAACCTGATTATTTTTGTCGGATAACGAGTTCGCCATGGAGATAGCGAGTACGCCACGTCGGGTCCGTAGCATCCTGTCTCCATGGCCGTAGGCTAAGGCATATGCAATCGAGTTGTCTTTCTTTCTTTTCCCTCAAGTTTACTTTCGTCGCATCTCAACTTGCTGATCGGATCGCACTATTCTCCAACTCAATCAGATGACACTGATGCACTTCTCCAACTCGACGGGAGCAAGTTCCAATGCCTGATCATCTTGGTCTCTTTCCGTGTACGCCATATTCTATTTTTCTTCTTCCTCTCTTTCCGTGTGCGCTTCATAGCTAGCTTTAACCGATGAAAAGGACTAGCTTCTTCCCGTACGTAGACTGCTGCTCTTTTCCTTCCTTGTACCAGATGTAGTGATAGCTGAGTCTTTCCGTCAAATTGCAGATTTGGTCAGTCGAGAAAGCACCCGCTAGCTGTTTCGCCGAGGTACCGCCCTTGATATGTGATGAAGTAGATGAACCGGCCAGATCCAATCTTCGAGTGCGGCGGCCGCTATTGATGATGTTGATGAACGAAAAGAGATCCCGCCCGGATAACGAAATCCAGTCGCCGCGATCCCCACAGACGGCGCCAATTGACGAGGGATCACCTCGGCAATGCCTACATATTGTAGACTAGGGTTTTCGGGAGAGCGACGATGGAGATTTCGGGGTCGAGATTAAGCACACGATGTACCCAGCTTCGGGTCCCCTCGGTGGAGGATCCCTACGTGCTGCTAGCAATCCAGTATATGAACATATGTATGTTTACAGGGTGCCGCCGTAGGCGGAGCTATGGTGTCTATCTCTATGTCTATCTTCTGTCTATATGTTGGCCTCTCTATTTCGGGTGCCCTGGCTAGCTTTATATATGCAACCAGCCTCGGGTTTTACAAGAGTCCTAGTCGACTACTTCTTCGGGTTGCCTTGTTGGGGCTTCTCCATATTGGGCCGAGCCGATCCAGGTATACCAATAATGGGTACCCGAAGGGTATGCCCATGTCAGTTGTTTGGTGATTGTATCCTCGTATTCGTTTATAGACGCTAGTACCGGAGACTATCAAGAGGAAGAGGTCTTCTACCAAGGGGAAGAGCAAGAAAACTTTGATCACATCACCAATCAAGGCAAGCTATTACCAATGCAACTAGACTAATGCAAAGCTCTACAAGAGCAAGGCACCATTACTTTTATTTTATGCTTAATGCTCCTATCCTAGGTTTTTACTTTACAAGCTTTACTAAATTTTGTTTATCAAAGTACTTTTTGGATTCATGATTCACTTAGTTTAGTTATGGAGTAGTGCAAGAGTATCACACTTAGCCTAGAGCAATCCAAGTTGTTTAGCACCCCTTATGACTAGTTTCTAGTGCTAAACTAAAATTGACTACTATAGATGGGAACTTGTGAAAACCAATGACTTTGAAAACCTTGGAATGATGAGTCATTCTATTGAAAGATTTTGAAGGTGAATATGACTTGTGAATGACTTGGTGAATTTTACCAAAACTGATGGTTGGGTTCGGATGCGATACCATTCCAATTTTACAAGTACCCCCACAATACCTGAATCTGGGTAAGGCTTAGCTGGAAATTTATGTGTCTTAGTATGGGTTCCCTCTAAAACAAGCGTCATCGGGGTTATGCCGGAGGCTGCCTCTACATCAAAAGGAATGATGTGAAATGACGTGAAATGAGGTGAATGTCCGGCCCAAGCCCCGTGCAGTTCCCAGGCTGACTGTCTGTCTTCACTGGGAGGCCAAGCTCATGGGGAGAGGTGCCTATACTAGGGTATGTAAATGAAAGGTTAGGATTGGTAGTTCGCGTCTCGCGTACGATAAATCAGGGCCGATTACCCCTGGCGAACTATTGCAATTGTTGTGGCACAAGTGTACAACCTCTGCAGAGTTTAACCTATTCGAATAGCCGCGTCCGCGGTCATGGACAGTTGGAAAGGCCATACTGTTCCGTCATCAGAACTTTTCTAAAAATATGAATGGTGACTTGGGATTTAAATTGAAAGGTGACTTTGAATTTGAATCACAACTGAGTTGTGGGAATGACACTAATGTTCCCACTTGAGTTAAGTTAGGCAAATGAGGAGTTTTTGATTATTAAAGTGTTTATGAAATAAAACTGGCTTTCTGCAAATAAAACTAGAGCTTAGAACCCCTTTACTATAATTGATAGTATTTACCTTAGTATTAGTTTGCGAGTACTTTAAAGTACTCATGGCTCTGTCCCTGGCTATTCAAATGGCCAGACTATGAAGAGGAGTACCAGAACCCGGAAGAAGGACAGCAGGACGTCTACGACAACTAGGATCAATCCTGACGTCAACAGTTGCCTGTGGAATAGATGGACTACTACTACGCTATTTCGCTTCCGCTATGTGTTATGTAATGGATCAATAGAACTTCTATTATTGTAATGAGACTGGATCATGTGATCCTTTATTTGTAAGACGATTATGTGTTGTAATGAATGATGTGTTGTGATATCAATCTATTATGTCTCGCAAAAACAATATTCCTGGGATTGCGAGGAATGGCATAATAGGCATCTGGACTTAAAAATCCGGGTGTTGACAGTTTATCTGGTTCACCTATCATATTATTAAGCATTAACCACCCATGTTTCCCAAAAAAAATAACTACCAAGTTCTTCAGAGGAATATACTGATATCAGGTGTTCATATATAGATACAAAGAAAAATTATTCATGCAAAATTACCATATTATATATGCAAACTTATCATGTTAAGACAGAAATAACTACCAAGTTTATCTGGTTCAACTATCACATTATCTAGCATTAACTACCAGGTCCTTCATGGTTTCCTTGAGACCTAAAATCCACAGTTTCCCATGCATGTAAACCAGATAAAACAAAATACCTTTCTTGAATGGTTTCCAAAACTTGTTGTCCATGGTCAGGTACAAACTTCAGCACGGCAGTAGGATCATTTCCTTGCTCGGACACACGAACAGGAATCCCAAGTTCTACTGCTACTACATTCTTGATCCTACTATTTGCAATTGTTTCAGAAGATGATGGAAACCCTGACTCTTTCATCCTTTTACAATTGCTAAGACTTGCTGCGAGATGTGCTGCACTACCCCTGATTCTGTCATCATCTTGTGGAGTCGACTCAAAAGGTGATTCACTTTCATTCCCGCCACCATTCACTTCATCAGATCCATCCAAATCACTGAAGGACGGTACATTTATTTGTGAGTGCATAGCAGGAGGAGATGCACTACTAAATTTATCTTCCTGAAGTTTAACAGCAGGAGATAGATTAGCTTGGCTTGTAGTTTCATCTTGCTGACCTCCATTCCTTGTGATAACAACAGGCGACACAAGCATCTTCTTCTTTGCATGACCAGTTGCACATCCAACTTTCCTAGTGGAAGGTACATTTCTAGATGTATGATTCTCGTGTGCATCATGTTCAGATACCTCCATGTCAACATCTTCATGATACGAATCAGCATCATCATCGCTTGATTCTCCGTCGCTACATTGTGTCAATCCTTGAACAAGACTGCTCAATAGACCATTAAGGCTTGATGCAAAGTTCTGCATTAAACTAAATGCTTTCACCCGTTGCTGTAAAAAGAAAAAAAGAAAAGCTAAAATATGTGAGTACAGAATTGAGCATGAAAATATGAAGGCACAGACACAAAAAAAGCAAGACTAGCCAGCATCGGCTTTAGCAAAAAGCACGAAAATAGCAAAAAGCGTGTTTCACAGTTAGCTACCTTTTGCGTACAACTGGGATGCGTATTAAGCTTCATCCAGGAATCAAATCCATCTGGACCACCGAAAAGACCCATTTCAAGGGCGCCAACATCTTTATACTCATCCTTCAACTGAAAACAAGTGAATGACAAATACAGTGAGCAAAAAAAAAATACAGAGAAGTACATGCATTTGAGTAAAAACTGCATGGAGAAGTTGTACATATACAAAAATGCTAACCTCCAGTACACCAAAAGTGGTTGTATCATACTCCTGAACATCCAATGCTCCCACTACATCAATAGCTAACTTCGACCAAGCATTTATAGCAAAATTAGCATTGCCAAGCTCTAGCTCAAAATGACCAGTTTTAAGAGCATCAAAATATCTCAACTTGTATACCCACAAATGAAGTCACATGAAAAAAGATAAGAAAAAAAAACAGAAATTAGGGTTGCTACATGAAAAACATGTATAGAAAAAAAAAGAGCAGTAATAAACAGCCATTTGTTTCGGTTTAAAAATACGGAGGAACTACAGGAAGCTCACCATACAGTACAATAAGCAACCCTTTGTGTATTTCTGATTTGATAGGTGATCATGAAGTTCATTGGCAACAAATTTGAGAGGTTCAATTCATTTGCTCGAGCAATGTCGACCTGGAGACAAAATGCAAACCAACCAAATCACGAGATAACACACACACAAAACAGAACAGATAACCACCACTTAAAAACACTAATAAAAGGGAAAAAATTTATTACCAGCATAGGATAACATTTGTTACTCATCTTGTTATCAGTTGTAGGGGCTACTACTGTTGACATGATGAACAACATCCATAACTCCTTGAAAGATTCATCGGCCCCAACATACTGCTCAACCATCTTTGCGAGATCGGAAACCTTAGGTCTAGTACTTCCACCAGAAAAAGCCTCCCAGCAATGACAGCTTCCAACTCATAATCAGCATAATACTGTTATCACCAGATCTTGGCTAAATCAGGAGGTGGGCCGCGATTAAGATGGGCTTGGAAGATTGCATATGGAGGATCTATGAAGCGGCCTTGCACGGAGAATTTGGGCTAGTTAGCCCGTGTATCTTAGTATAATAGATTGTGTATCGATTTAGAAGTTAGAGTTTATCTCGTGCACGGTTTAGTGCACGCCCACATTAGAAAGTCCCCTGGACTATAAATATGTACCTAGGGTTTATGGAATAAACAACAACTCACGTTCAACCCCAAAACAAACCAATCTCGGCGCATCGCCAACTCCTTCGTCTCGAGGGTTTCTATCGAGTAAGCGACATGCTGCCTAGATCGCATCTTGCGATCTAGGCAGCACAAGCCCCACGTTGTTCATGCGTTGCTCGTACCGAAGCGCTTTTGATGGCGAGCAACGTAGTTATCATTAGATGTGTTAGGGTTAGCATTGTTCTTCGTTTAAGCATGCTTACGTAGTGCAACCCTTGCATATCTAGCCGCCCTCACGCCTGTCTCAGGCGTGGGGGCGGCACCCCGCTTGATCATTATTTAGTAGATCTGATCCGTTACGATTGCTCCTTGTTCTACAAGGATTAGTTTAATATCTGCAATAGTTAGGCCTTACAAAGGGGGGGAGGATCCAGTGGCACGTAGGGTGGCGTTCGCAAGTCCTAAACGGGATGTTCCTAGGATCGACTTCATGTTGGTTTTTTGGCCTTGTTTAGGATCGGCTTACGAGCACCGTGCGTGGCCGCGAGGCCCAACCTGGAGTAGGATGATCCGATTATGCGGTGAAAACTCTAAATCGTCGTAGATCTCATTAGCTTTATCTTGATCAAGCAGGACCACCAAGTATTCGTGCACCCCGTACGAATCATGGGTGGATCGGCTCTTTGAGCCGATTCACAGGATAACCTGAGAGCCAATCGAGGCTCGTATTTAACGTTTACATGTATGCCCTGCAGGAAACTAAGCGAGGCATCCCCATCACCTTCCTGACCAGGTATAGGTCAGGTGGCACGCCCTTGCACTTCGCAACGCCGCGTGTGACCAGAAGAGCATTGCGGGCCGTCGCTCGGAGGGGTCTCAGCCAGCCGCAGCTCTAGGCTCTTCCCGGCTCTACGGTGTTGACAAGGCCGCTGCCCGCCGGTGGGTTTTGGCAGTCAACACATTCCGGCACGCCCGGTGGGACAATCGTCTACATCAACCACATCGCCATCTACATCCGAGATGGCGGACGGCACGCCGGTCACCTACGGGGATCCGCCCGACGACCTCAAGAAGCAATACAACGAGATCAAGGCTACCCTCGAAGCCGACCTCATCGGCTCTTTTCAGAGAACCCGTTCCGGTGGCATCAGATGGAAGGGGTTCTCACCGCAAGGTGCGCTCGATGGGATAGACCTCTCTACCCCATCGGAGGAACGTACCAGGGGGCTGCGGCAGGAGATCAACTACCTGGTGGCTCACTCACTACACCGCCACTCTGAGAACTTGGTCAACGTGTTGGAGCGTGTCGCTCTGCGCGTGATCCAGGAGATCATGAACCACCAGTACTCGCCGTCAGGACCAGCTCTCGGGACTCATCAAGGAGAGTTGCCATTCCAGTCCCGTCCACCGCTGCCATATGCGTTGGCAGCACCTCCTGAAGTGCCGACTACACCGGCATTCCTCGTCTACAGGATTGGTGGCGACCCTAGTGACTACCAGTTCTTAATGGAGGCGCCTAAGGAGATCCCTCATGGATACGCGTGCATGTATGTGCCGGATTGTGGTGACTGGGCACTCACAAACCAGGCCACAACATCGGGGACTCCGGCGAAGACAGGAGGAACGTCGGCGACAGAGAAGACGTGGCTAACTAAATACGCCACACCGACGAAACTCCCGAGCCCAGCTCCTGCAGATGGCTCAGAGCTGGAAAAGCAAACGTGGCAGGCCAAGTACGCCACCCCGGCGAATCTTCAGAGTGCAACTCCTACGGCCAGCACAACGGATCAGATCAGTACCATACTGAGAGACCAATTCGGCATGATGCCGAAAAGAAGGGCAGTCGGCTATTCCAAGCCGTACCCCGACGATTACGAGATGATCCCGCTGCCACCTAAATATCGGCTCCCTGACTTCTCCAAATTCAGTGGATCAGATGGCTCCAGCTCCATCGAGCACGTCGACCGATATTTGGCTCAACTAGGACCGGCTTCAGTGTCGGATCAGCTACGCGTGAGGCTCTTTTCACAGTCCCTCACGGGATCGGCTTTTGGATGGTACACTTCTTTGCCAGCAAACTCCATCCAGTCTTGGAAGCAATTGGAAGAACAGTTCCATATGCAATACCATTCAGAAGCTTCCGAGTCTGGCATTGCCGATCTAGCACAACTACGTCAGAAGCGCGGGGAAACGGTGACAGAATACATCCAGCGCTTCAGGAATCTTAGGAACCGATGTTATTCGGTTCGTATAACGGAAAAGGAAGCGGTCGAGTTGGCAGTAGCAGGCCTTGCAACACAGCTCAAGGACATGGCCTCCCAAGCAGATTATCCCTCGCTGGCGCACATGGTTCAGAAACAATCAGCATATGAACAGCGCCACCCCGACCTGTACCAAGACAAGTTCAAGCGTGCAGTAGTTATGGTCGATACAGAGGAAGATGAAGTGCTTGCGGGAGACCAAGAAATAGCAATGGCTGAGTGGACTCGGGAGGAACCCCGTGGCCTGCAAATGGGTAAAGCCACCAGGGCCGCCCAGGGGATTTGATTTTGACGTAACCAAGACTGAACAGATCTTCGACCTCCTGCTAAAGGAGAAACAGTTGACGGTTCCTGAAGGTCTCAAGTTCCCCACGGTAAAAGAGCTAAACGGAAAGCCATACTGCAAATTCCACAACTCGCTTTCCCATGCCACCAACGACTGCCGGGTGTGGCGTCAGCACATCCAAGCGGCGATAGAGAAGGGGCGGCTAATTTTCAACCAAGTACGCCATGAAGGTCGACACCCAACCCTTCCCCGCCGTTAACATGGTGGAAATCACCTACCCTGAAGGTTGCCAGCCGGGTCCCTCGTTCAGCATCAACATGGTAGGACCTGGAAACCACTCTGGCAAAGATGGAGATGAGGGCAGCTGCTCTCATAGCAAGGATACAGAGGAGGCCGCTCCACGCGATCGGCTCCGTCATGATGGCAAGCGCTATGTCACGAGGGAGAGGTGAAGAATATAAGATATCAGCGACCCTCTCTCGATCACCTCCTCAACAAATATGTGAGTCGAGTATGACCAACGCCGACGGTCCAATTACGATGATCGAGGAGATCGTCCGGCTAGAGAAGCCGAGAAGATATCGTCGGCAGGATCGCGATGAGGAGGAGCATGAGCGCCGTGCCACGGAAGCATCAAGGGAGCAAGATGACAACGCCAGGCATTGGGACTGCCCTTCTTCGGACACCGCCGGGATTCAGGAATGAGCCGATTGCCCACAATCGGCAATTGCCCGAATGCAATCAGAAAAGAAGGAGGCAGCCAACGTGTCCGTGTTCGAGCGCCTAGGGCCTCTCCCGCCACAAAGCAAACGCGCTGAGTCACCTCGTTGGGCAGATTTTGAGGATTCGAAGACGAGGGAGAAGTGGAAGAAGACAGGTACCACCGGCCAAGGTGGTGCCCCGACGGACTCAGCCGTTCCCAAAAGCGCAGGGTTCAGCGATTGCGCGGCCTCGGAGGAAGCCGAAAGGTTATACCTGCATACGCTAAGGAAGGCACGGCCTGATCTGGCTGCAAAGGTTCAGCGAACCCTGGATGAAGAGGGTCGTCCACGGAAAATGGAGTGGCGCCCCAAACAGAGGAAAGCCGATGATGAGACATCGGCTGGCACAAACATGGTACTCGTCTTGCCGACAGAGCTTAGCGCTCCACGACTCTACGGAGCACTCAAGGTGGAAGACAGCAAGCGCATCAAGTCAGAGGTCGGGTTGGTTTTACCCAGCCTGACCAAGTAGCAAGATCAAACCAATGAGCAAACCAGGAGAGGCTGATCCTTGTGATCGGCCCCAAAAAACTTATGAAGGGAACTTACAAAACCTTCAACGAGCAAGCAACGTGGAGGCCGATGCCAGCAATCGGCCAAAATTATCCTCACCCACCATTCTGCCTGGGTTCAACATGTTATCCAACACGAGCCGATACCATCAATTCTCTTGACAAAATCGGCTCGGGGGGGCACCCAGGTAGATAAAATACGAGGATATGCAACGGAAGCCTCTCATCTTCTGTTGATGGGTATTGGAATATGGGGGCCGATGCACAGGTCGGCCGATGCAGCAGGCATCGACTTAAGGATATGAAAGCCGATGCATGGCCATCGACTCAAGGGGAGTAACTGTTACGATCAGAGGGTCAATGGAGCACAAAGGGAGATTTTTTATGAAGGAACTCCTCAATGGAGCAGTTTGGAAGCTCAGATCCTCTCTTCGAGAACAATGTCAGAAACAGCATGGGCGTGCGGGTCAGGTCAAGGATGGATTGCATCAGGTCCACCAAAGGAAAGGAGCCTATCTGGCCGGCAGGAGCTGAAGAAACTCGGGGGCAGCTCACCTTGAGGGCTCTTCGCTTTGGGAGGCCGATTTATGTTTAAATCGGCTAGCTCGGCATAAGGAGCTCCCTCGGACATGATCGAGCCCGAGTCCATACAGCTCGTTTTGCCTCGGCTAAGACTCGGGGGCAATAAGCCTGGAAGATGCCCTGTTTTTAAGAGCCGATTAGAGTCACCTCGGCTGCGGCTGCATCATGGTCGTCTCAGGGAGGAACTGGGAAGGAAAAGCCGTCGTCTAGTACGGGGCTTGGACTGTGCTGTTGCTGCAAGAAAAGGAAAGAAGTCCGACGCGTTGCTATCGGTCTTAGCATGACAAACGGGAGGAATGAAATTGGAGCGATTAAAAGATGAATGGAAAGAACAATTTCATTAATTCCGAGGAGAGGCTTTACAAGAAAGAGCCGATGGCTCTCAAAAGAGGGATCTGGTGCCTAGTGCACTGCTACTACTAGTCCTATACTACTAGTCGTCGCTGTCCTCGTCATCGCCGCCGTCGACGTCGTCGGCGCTGCTCCCGAGGAGCTCCTCGTCGCTGCTGCCCCAGCCCTTGGCCGGAGCCTCTTCCTCCTCGTCATCGTCATCATCCTCGCTGTCCGCCCAGGAGCGGAAGCGCTTGGTCGGCGGATACCCGATGGAGGAGGAGGAGTCATCCTCCTCCTCTTCCTCTTCGTCATCATCTTCGTCCTCGCTGTCCGCCCACATGCGGGGCGCTTCTTCGGCGGGAGCTGGGCGGAAGGGGAGGCCTTGGCCTTTGCTGCTTCTCCTTCTTTCTCCTCCTTGTCGGAGGAGAAGGGATTCACTCGCGGGGTGGAGGCTGTCCTCGTTCTTCTTCTTCGGCGAAGATTGGGGGAAGAGTTTTGAGAAGGAAGAGGAAGAGGAAGACATTGCTACAGGAGGAGAGGGTTTTTTGGTGCCGATAGCTGGGATGGAATAGAGGATAGAGAGAGCTAACCAGTCGGCACGGTTAAATAATGAGAAATCTGGTGAAGGTTTAATGCCATTACAGCTTCCAAGGGATCGATGCTAAAGCTGTCAGAATTTTTAGAGAAGCTGAGAAGACAGGGCATAATGATGACGGATGCTGTAACGGCTCTGCTCTGCCACGACATGACCCTTCGAAGGGAAAGCATAATGATTTTGGAAATGTTATTTCCAAAACCAGGGGGGCATGTGTTATCACCAGATCTTGGCTAAATCAGGAGGTGGGCCGCGATTAAGATGGGCTTGGAAGATTGCATATGGAGGATCTATGAAGCGGCCTTGCACGGAGAATTTGGGCTAGTTAGCCCGTGTATCTTAGTATAATAGATTGTGTATCGATTTAGAAGTTAGAGTTTATCTCGTGCACGGTTTAGTGCACGCCCACATTAGAAAGTCCCCTGGACTATAAATATGTACCTAGGGTTTATGGAATAAACAACAACTCACGTTCAACCCCAAAACAAACCAATCTCGGCGCATCGCCAACTCCTTCGTCTCGAGGGTTTCTATCGGGTAAGCGACATGCTGCCTAGATCGCATCTTGCGATCTAGGCAAGCACAAGCCCCACGTTGTTCATGCGTTGCTCGTATCGAAGCGCTTTTGATGGCGAGCAACGTAGTTATCATTAGATGTGTTAGGGTTAGCATTGTTCTTCGTTTAAGCATGCTTACGTAGTGCAACCCTTGCATATCTAGCCGCCCTCACGCCTGTCTCAGGCGTGGGGGCGGCACCCCGCTTGATCATTATTTAGTAGATCTGATCCGTTACGATTGCTCCTTGTTCTACAAGGATTAGTTTAATATCTGCAATAGTTAGGCCTTACAAAGGGGGAGGATCCAGTGGCACGTAGGGTGGCGTTCGCAAGTCCTAAACGGGATGTTCCTAGGATCGACTTCATGTTGGTTTTTTGGCCTTGTTTAGGATCGGCTTACGAGCACCGTGCGTGGCCGCGAGGCCCAACCTGGAGTAGGATGATCCGATTATGCGGTGAAAACCCTAAATCGTCGTAGATCTCATTAGCTTTATCTTGATTAAGCAGGACCACCAAGTATTCGTGCACCCCGTACGAATCATGGGTGGATCGGCTCTTTGAGCCGATTCACGAGATAACCCGAGAGCCGATCGAGGCTCGTATTTAACGTTTACATGTATGCCCTGCAGAAACTAAGCGAGGCATCCCCATCACCTTCCTGACCAGGTATAGGTCAGGTGGCACGCCCTTGCACTTCGCAACGCCGCGTGTGACCAGAAGAGCATTGCGGGCCGTCGCTCGGAGGGGTCTCAGCCAGCCGCAGCTCTAGGCTCTTCCCGGCTCTACGGTGTTGACAAGGCCGCTGCCCGCCGGTGGGTTTTGGCAGTCAACAAATACTTAACCTCTAACTGCCCCCGTGGAAGACCAGTCATGATATAAACTGACTCTTCTATCAAAGGTATTGCGCCACGACAAGGGACTACAAATGCTCTCCTAGCTAGTTCGTAACATTGCACAAACCAACTAATAAGTGGGTTGTGCAGATGTTCACACTTGATATCCAGAAAACTTCCCAGTCCCATTGATACTATTGCATCACGCTTATCTTGAGTCAAACTATTATATAGCTTAATTATAGGAGCTGGAGAAGCCCTATTTCGGTTTCCACTAAAACCCTGTCGAACAAACAATAAAGAAATAAAAATGAACATGGTACCCAGGTGCTTGCAAAAATAAGTTTATAACAAAAACCAGAGGGTTATGCAAAAAACCAACTACACAAAAAACTTCCCTCACATATTGAACTACCATGTTCCTCAAAAGTACATACCAGACTACTATAACATGGCTACCATGTTATTCAGACAAAAACAGCTACATAAGTACAACATGACTATCATATTCAGATAAATTGACCTACCATATTTTGTTGGACTACATACCAAAATAAGTACAACATGGCTACCTGGAATACTGAATTGCATATAAAAACAGACCATCATCATACAGCTACCATGTTTTTAAAAAATACCCACCAGCTTAGTACAACATGGCTACCAGGAAAAAAATGAATTGCACATAAAACAAACCATCATAATACACCTACCATATTTTTTAAACATACCTATCAGCTTAGTATAACAAGGCTACTACAAGGAAAACTGAAATGCACATACCATAATCATGCACCAAACCATAGTTTAAAAGAATTTACCTACCATCTTAATATAACATGGCTACCGGGTTTCCTCAGATGAATCTACACATTATTCACATGCTACTACCATAGTTGTTGAATTACATATCAGAGAAACACATACATGGTGACGCTTATGAACTGCTTTCCCTTTATGACCAGCATTGTTCCGCGCTGCCTTCCTCCTAGCCATGTTTGTACCACCTATGATTAACATAACAACAGTCCGCTATGTAAAAACAAAAATCAGAGGGACATAATTACAAAAGGATATGAAAAACAGAGACTCCACATCATATACAGATCCAATTTTGCTTCTACTCCACATCATATCCCATTTTGACTCAACTCATATCCCTAGTCTAAGACATACAACAAAAACAGAGGCCATGACTGGACAAAAATGGAGCTAGGAATCATGCTAATAACAGCACATTGCAAAAAATGGCAACCCAAAAAAGAAGCCTGTAGGAGCTCCATCGGTAGAAAATGTAGCCCGGGGTTCACATCTTCGCAAAACTACCTCAAAACCTGGTAGTCCCAACAAAGCACGTCACCCCCACACCCCCACCTCGCCGTCAAAATCTCACCATCGTCGCCATGCCCAACGAGAAAGCTCCAAAACAAACTTGTCGCGCAACTAGATTAGTACTTACACTCAAGACTGCCACCATCGTCATAGAGATGTAGTGGGGAGGGAAGAGGAACCTTAGGCAACCAACAGCACAGCCGTGCCCTCCTCATCGCATTCATGCAAAATTGTGCCCAACTGTGGCCTCCCCCTCAACGACTTCACAACGACACAGAACACAGCGATCTCGTGCACAAAAACGGCAGGGGGTATCCTCGACGACGGCCTCCCCAGCGGCAGAGACCTCACCTTGGCGCGTGCCCCACAAAAAAAGAAGGGGCATCCTCGACGGCGTCCTACCCAGCGCTTCCTCGACGTAGCTGACCTCCCTCAACTGGCAGCTCGACGGCGGCGGCGGTCTCCATCGACGGCTCGACTCTGTCCCGAGCCATCACGGAGGCTGAGCCTTACAGTGCGCCGTCACGGAAGCGCCCTGCCCTCCGCCGCAGAATCTCCACACGAGCACCGTAACGCCGCAGAAAAAACCAACCCCACCCAGCCAAAAACCACCATACCCACCGACGACCAGAGATTCCGACGGCCGGGGACGACTACCTGCATAAAATACACACACATACGGCGACGAGAAGACTCACCGAGTGAGCGCGTGTGGCGGATCTAGTCGCCGTCCGCGAGGAATCGGAGAAACACCGGCGGCGAGCGAGCTCTGCCGCCGAAATCGCCACCGAGACGGAGAGGATAAGAGGAGGAACCGACAGGGGAAATGGGCGGTGGGAGAAAAAAAATGTGAAAATAATTTCAGGTAGCCCGGATCCCGAAATTCAAAATGAAAGACGCTGACATGTGGGGCCGCAAACCTTGTCCAAAGCGGTGTCAACCGAGCGACGTGGTCGTGCGATCTCTCCCTTAGATGGTGACGCACGTATCGCGACGCACCCGTCGCACAGAGAGGCCGCCCGTGCGGCACTTTTGATTAGATTTCTCCATCAAAGAATCTTCAAATAAATTACTGGATGGTAGAGAAAATCGAAAATATTTATACCTGAATCCGAATTTGCATCATGAATGTGGTGAAACTCTTTTTCTTTTGGGAGTGACTATACAACAGGCGTCTGTTTTGCAATTGAGGAACAGACACTTTTTTTGAGCCAGTAAATTAATGACAACTGTCAAGCTGACTAATCATATCAATTAAAAACACTCAGTTAGAAAATGAGTCTGTTTTAGTCTTTGGCCGACAGACAGGTTCTTTTGAGCCCACTTTGAGTTACAATGTTTCAGTCCTCATTTCAAGTTCAGTTGTAACGACTTTTAGGTACAGTATGATAAAAACTCACGACAAAAGGGAAAGGCCACTAGTAAGAACAGCCCATACAACATGACGAGCATCCCCTGTAAATCCATAGGCAGTTGTTCGACCTTTTTCGCCAGCAAGCAAACTACCTTACATGCTCCTACCACTCCATCCACGGAAAAAACTTGCCGCTGCTCCTCTAGGGAAGATCGAGACGCTCTCACATGAAAAATGGAGGGGGAGAACACAGGTCAAGATATCCAACCACCAAAGAAGAAGAAAGGCAAAGATATACTACAAGACAACAAACTTGGAATTGGAGATTCACTGGACTTCAAGGTATTGCTCCTAAACTCCCATCATCTGAAATTGTCAAGATTGATGTCATGTTGAAAGAAAATAGCAGATTGATAATTGTTTTATCCTATAACTTGCGGGCTGTAGATAGACACCTGGATTAACACCAAAAAATCCCTGCACTCAAGTTTAGTTGAGTTCCATGCAACACAACGCACTCAAATATTTAATTACTCACAAATGCATCTATACTTACAGAATGTCCCATGTACAAATGTCAGAAGCTGAGACAGATATCATGAAACGGAATGGAAGAATGTTGTAGGAAGATAAATACACCTTCGATGATAGCAGCTGACTAGACATGATGCAGATGTTGGTACGTGCAACTACCCATAACCCTCCACTAGGCCCTACCCTGACTCATCTACTGTTCCATTAATAAACTGAGCTTATACAATGTTCCATTAGTAAAAAGAGCATATGTACCCACAAGAAAATAGTTCGTTTTGGACACTGCGTTGTTGTTGACCACATAATAAACAAGAGAGAAAATTATCACAGTGAGAATGTAAGAACATCGTGTGCATTAGAATCTAAAACCCTTCAGGACATGAGTGTGAACAAATTCCTTGCAGAAAAGACTAAAAATTACAAAATGAATGCAGGTTTGCGAGCTGGTAAATTTTCCGTTCCGGCCTTCCGGGCAAGGCTGCTTGTGAAGATGCCAAACTGAGACGGAAAATACCTAATCAGTGACATTTCAAAACAAGAGCCGTGCTATAGCTTAACTAAACAACCTGTTCAGTTTTAATAGCTAGATATTCCTTGAAGGAAAGATAAGCTGAAAAACAAATCCCTGTTCAATAGTAATGGAACCTGTGTTAAGCAAACCAAAAAACCAAAAGAAACATAAAAATCAAGAGTTATTGTTCTAGAAAACAAACAGGGTGATCCAGAATGCGGACATGGATTTGGTAAATGTATAGTGTACCTTTTATTTCTGCTGGGTTTCATATCTAGCCTACCCAACTTGCTTTGGAAAAAGGCATTGATGTTGATGTTGTTGTTGACCTTGAAGAAAAGCACAATGAAAATGAAAAAGAAACATTTTGTAAAATAATCAGAGAGAATGCACCAGAGAGGAAAAATACGGCTGTTGTATAGTGTACCTTGATGAGAAGTGCAACAGCTGCGGTTGGCGCCTGATTAGCGCAACATCTTGAGTATCACCCTGTCCGGAGACAAGTGACTGCAGAAGTAGGCATGAGTGGATTAGGTCGGTGAGGAGTACAGGGGTTCCAGGAATGCAAGAGGGAATGAAATAAGGAGCGCAATGAAGAAATGAAACAGTCATAAGCTTCAAGAGAACGAGATAAACTAAAAATAACATCTTCAAGAAAAAGAGATAATTAAGCTCAAATACTAAAGAAATCAGAGATAAACAAAAACAAAAATAGACACTCTAAAAATAAGGAAATGCAAACTGAAAACTGAAAGACTAAAGGGAGGAGGAACGATTGAGACAATACAACTGAAGATACTAAGGGGAGACTGAAGCCAATCGACAACTCATAAAACTGAAGGTTTATTCAAACTAAAACAAAGCAGATAAAATAATCAAAAGACAGGGAATGTGGGACTGAATAAGTGACAAACCTAATACTAAAGACTGAAGAGACTAAAGTTATTAATAATTCACTAAAGAAAAGGGACCAAACAGAGATACTCAAAACAAAATAAAAGGCAGAGACTAAATAAAATGATGATCAGATGTAATGAAAGAATGAAAAGCTGAGGAGAGTGAAACACTTAAGACTGAATTACTGAATAAAACATAGCAGACTAGAGTGAAACACTTAATACTGAAAAACTGAATAAAAGAGAGAAAGAAAGTACATAATGCTCAAATATAGGCTAAGAGACCGAGGAACTGAATAAGTAACTCAAAAAGGGAGTCTGAAAAGAAAATACTTGTTGGAAGCTAAAGAAATGAGATAACTGAAACAAACATGGCGGAAGAAAGACTAAGAAATAAGAAAAAGGGATTGAAAAATGATATAAACCACTTTAAAATAAATAACAAGAATAAAAGAGATGGAGATTGAAACACTTAATTAAGAATAGCAAGGCTGCAGAACGTGACTCAGAACACTGAGAAGGAATAAAAAAATTAAGAACATGACTTAGAAAAATGAGGACTGAAACGGGACACAAATTGAGGTATTAGCCACTAGGTACTCGAATGAGAAACTGGTGAATGAAAGCGGAGATAAAGACAAAGACTTGTCAAAGAAAAATGACAGAAAATTGAATATTTCAACAAAGAAAACTGATAAACAACTACCTTCATTACGTCAGCAAAGCTCCATTTGAAGCAACCCTATTAAATATTTCAACAATCTATTGTAGGGTCTTCTCTTTGGCCCCGTGAGTGGCACACATAGGTTGAATAGTTTGTCAATAAAATCATCTTCAGTCGAAATGAAAAGGTTGTCATTCACATCTCTGTGTCGCACTGAGAAGAGAATACAAGATCTGAATAATGGCAACTGAATTCAGAAACGACAGCACGAGTAATACAGGAATCTAAAACTAAACTGAAGCAACTACTCAGATCGAAAGTATGTTAACTATTTGAAACCTCTTATCCATATGAATCAACACTCACTAAATCATGACAAATGAAACATGACAGAGGCGAATTTTTGTTCAGCAATCAATACAAACATCAGAAATCATGACAAGCAAGGGGCTTCATGGAGCGGCACAACACATGCAGTACTAGTCACGAGGTCTACCACACAACAAATTCCTCAGCCAGATCTATCACTTGAGACCTAAGCTTTACCGAATGGAAGAAGAAAAGCAAATCAGAGACTAATCGGTGAGGAAGCTCACATTGATTATTAGGAACAGGGCGCTGCTGCCTTCGTTGGTTGCATCTCCTTGGTCGGAGTGGTGAAGGGGAAGCGGATGAAGATGACCGAGGTAAAGATGTCTGGGCCTTGGTCGTCGGCTCGCCGCTGCCGTCGGCCGCCGGCTGCGTCGCCTGGGCGGAGCGGCCTAGCGAACCACTACGGCGACGGAGAACCTTGTGACTGAGGACGGCCAGTCGGCCACTTCCTCGCGCCACTGTTCCCATGTCCCTCTTCGTGGACGGGAGAACTCACCGGAGGTGAACACGCAGAGGAAAAAAAAAGTAAAAACAAAAAAAAGAATAACGAACACTGAAAAAGGAAGAACGGGAAGCTAGTCCAATATACGACAACTCCCGCACGAATCTTAGTGAAAAGAACCGACGGACAGAAAAGTAGCTGTTCGCGAATTGTAAAACAGCTAGCTGTAAATCAGCAAAGGACCCGGCTAGGTGGCATCCGGTGCTGGTTTGTCAATCACAGCATCCGGGTGCTGGTTTGTTTGACCCAACATCAGGGTGCTGGTTTGTTTGACCCAGCACTCGATCAATCAGGAAGAGAAAAGGTACGTACCAACCACCGCAAACACATCAGTAAAAGTGGCAGACAGCCTTGCATGGCCGACCAAACACAGCGCGCCAAAAATACAACCACCACGGAAGCCCCTCTCTCTCTCTCTCTCTCGCCCTTCCCTCTCCCCTAGATACTTGTGCAAAGACAAACTAATCTAGCTCTTCTTCCTCCTCCGTATCTCCAAGAATCGCCATGGAGCACCTGCAGCAGTTAAACTCAGATGTTTGAGGTCCATGCAACAAAGATAACAAACCTGGATCAACATAGATACATTGGAGAAAGACCCATGTTTCATGTAACAAAAAGCACAAATAAACTTAGTACAAAATTTACAGGAAATCTCCAAGTTCAGGCAAACACAATTTTCAGTTGCACACAATGCATTGATTTCATTGAGTATATTGGAGTTGCTCCCGCTGTTAAGTGAGTTGCTCCTCAGGTCTACATTATGTAAAAAAGTAACTTAGGAAAAGAAAGTTTTCCATTGATCAGCATTATGTGTAAACAACTTAGCACATGCATGAAGTAACAAAGTAATGTATGCAAAAACAAAAACTCTCCACTGATGGTTAGTAAAAGAACACCCTCAACTGATGGATGTTATGTGTAAACAACTTAGCACATGTATGAATCAACAGAGCATATTATGTGAAAGCGACCTAAAAACTAACTTAAACAACTACTCCCTCCGTTCCTTTTTAATTGACTTAAATTTAGTACAAAGTTGTACTAAATCTGAGTCAATTAAAAAAGAACGGAGGGAGTACTAGTATTCAACTTGGATAAATTTACACAAAAATGAACTTATCTAATTCCAGTATCCAACTTAAGCATATTAGTAAAAGCAAGTTAACTAAACCATTGGCGCCACGTATGCATGCTGATGAAGCAAAAATCACAATAACTACAAGTGGGTATATACCTCATTGGAAGAAGCTCCATGGTAAGTTCGAAGATACAAACTCTTCAGTGCTCGTCATCCCAACAAAAGACCGTCTCTTATGGTGACACCAACACCTTCTTTAGCTATTTTGTGCACACACAAAAAACATGTTAGCCAATACTCCCTCTGTTGCAATTTAATTGACTTCCATTAAAACATCGTTTGTTCATCTGTATTATCTCCCTCGCGTCGGTTAAATCGGAACAGAGGGAGTACGACTATGGACCTGTAACACCTAGGAATGATGGTAGACGTTGTTGTAGGGATTACAAAGAAGCTAACTACAGTGGAAAACAAGCACAGAGGACCGATTGGCATCCTCTTTAGTCATTTGTTGTATAGCTAAAAGAACAACAGTTAGACCATGGGATAGAACCTACTGAAACACCCCAGGCACAAATCTGGACTATTTTGCTTGCAAAAACCAAACCTAGAACTTAGAGCAAACCTAGAACTTAGAGGAACTTAGATCTCCAATAAGAACTAGTAAAAGTAGTACTAAAACCAATAAAACAACACTAGTAAAAAACAAATAGGATACAAACATGAAAATCGCTTATAAAAACCTACGACAGCTTAGCTCTTTAGCTCTGACCAACCCGGGACAAGGACTGGATTTTACATACAATTGGGATATTGGGAACAAAAATAATAACATGCATGGGTGCTAAGAAATCCTATAAGTTAAGCAACTTGTTTTATTGTAGATTATATCGATGCAAGTAACACAACAACAAAATAAGAAAGGGTCAGCAACTTAGATCATGCAAAATTCCAGGTTAATACCCAGAAATTTAGTTGTACCTACCCCATAGATTCCCATAGGGAAAAAACAAAACTGAAACTTCAGGCAACTTAGCTGAAGTGTAGGTACAAGTTAGTGCCATACCTGCATCAAGTGAGCAGGATCAAGCTGCATACATATTACATAGTTGCATACTACCACATAAAGAAAGAGTAAGAAACACATCCCAGGTTTGTGATTACAAATTTGACGCTCCCAGGTTTCCAACATTTTAAATGTAAGATTCCCATAGTGTGTCGCCCCTTCACTAGCCCAATAATTACCACCGCACCCCTCTCCCTCTCTCCTTCTAGCACAACTTTCCTGTTCTGCAATATCAACAAATCTAGTACTTCTTCCTCCAAATCTCCATGGATTCAAGCACATGACTGAAGCATGCAACTTCCCCAGATCAGCAAGAACAAAGTTTTTCCCAAAAAAAAGAACACAAAACAATGACCAATTATCCTAGATGATGAGACTGAAAGAATAAACCTAAAGCTAAAATGTTGACTAGCCAACTTAGGCAGATTAAATAAGTAAACTTAGCTGTTTTGAGAAGCCAACTTGATTAAATTCAAAAACCAACTATCCTAGAAGATGAGACACAAAGATAGTTGGTTTGATTCGGTAACCTAACATAACTAGAAGATGAAATCAAACTTAGTCGCGTTCAGAAGCCAACTTAAGCTCACATTTGCAATGAAAAAGGGAGAGATTTCAGTTCATTTTGAGAAAAGTACTATGTTCACGTTAGTATGCAACTTAACTAGATTTAGTAACCAACCTTAATTGTGTTTAGAGGCAACTTAATTATAAGTAACCAACTAACCTAGAAGACGAGACACGAAAACAAAACATAGTTTAAAATGTTGAGAAAAAGTTAAAAATTTAGATTCAGTAACCAAACTTAGCCATGTTTCATAAGACAACTTAGTAAGATACAATAACCAACTAACCTATAAGATGAAAACACAAAAAACGATTGAGGAGCCAAACTTAGTTAATTAGGTTCAGTGACCAGCTTTAAAACTATGTGTTCAGAAGCCAACTTAGTTACATTCGACAAACCAACTAGACTAGAAGATGAACACATAAATAAACCAAAAAAATATAGGTTGCGAAGCCAACTTAGTTAGATTCAGTAAACAACTTAACTATGTTCATGACCCAACTCATTTTGATTCAGTAGCCAACTAAGCTAGAAGATTAAACACATAGTAAAATTTAGCGGGTGATGTGCACCACTCTACTCATTTCGCTCCACGAGAAAATGCAACATCAGATCGAAGAGATTGTGGGCATCATGATCTGTTGTGGAGTTTTTTTTTTTTGCAGGAAGGAGAGTTATGCACGTTAAGCTAATACGATGGAGCGTTATGCCGCACCATATATCAAAGTATAATATAGCGTTAAAACATAATGTAAGCTATGAAAGTGTGCAATGATGACTGAAATATAGCATCTAAAGAACCTTCGATGCTAAATTTGAAGCTTACGAATCTGTTGCTGGAGTCGTACAGCTTCTGCTAGCTCTGCTCCAAACCAATCACATATATGGAGTATTTACAAGGGTATTGCCGAAGCTAAAACTCTGTTCCGTGAATGCTCTGTCTCAAATGTTAGGAGAAAGCTCAACTCTGTAGCTCACTCACTTGCCAAACAAACTAGTAGTTCAGGTGTGTGTAACCGCTGGTTTGAACTAGTGCCATATGTTATCGTTGATCTAGCGAAGAAAGATGATGTAAACCTTGGTTATGAGTAATACATGAGCTTTCCCTCTCGAAAAAAGGAAACCCATACTCACATGTTTTATATTACGACAAACTAATGACAGTATTTTTAGTTTTTTTTAAGTAGCAACCAAAATAGATAAGAATCCTGCACAGCACAGCGGAGCAACCAAAAAAGTTATGTAACCTGCATAAGACTACCACGAAGCACGGAGCCAGACAAAAGCTGCTCAATTTCATATCTCGATTTCAAATGACTTGAGACAAAACTAAACCTAGAGGGATCAGACATCATCCACCCATTCGCTTGGTCTAGAGAGAATGCATGTTGAGGAGCTCCCTGAAACGGAGATCTCGTTTTTTGCAAACACTGATTATGAACGAAAAATAGGGCACTAACTGAATTGTTGCATAGTGTTGGCCTACTCAGACAACTAAAGAAACGGGAGATCTCCTTTTTCTAGTGTCCCTCCTTGGATGGATTCATCACATCCTATCATGAATTGTAATTGCATTGTATGGAGTACCCCTGTCTGTAAATCCTACATGTATAGAAAAACAGGGACGGATCCATCGGGAGCCCAATCATGAAGCCACTCGCGCCAAATTACATCCAGAACTGCAAGATTTTTTTCGCTCCCCAATCAACCCTAGCAATACCAACCCCCAGCCACGAGGCGGGACTCCCCAATAGCCATGAATCGAGATCCAACAAGTCAGTAGTTGGCTCACCTGCTCCGAAACGTGTCGCTATCCGCCCTCCCGCGCCTCCCCGGTCGTCGATGGAGAGCTTGCATGACCGATTGATCTCGCTCGTCGACATAGAGCTCGCCGCACAACCGGTCGTCTCGCTCCTCGACGCAGAGTTCGCCGCCCGGTTCGCCCACGAGCACGCCTCCCTCCAGCGTGCGCTCGTGCTCCGCCGACGAGCTCAGCACCTGCTCCGTCGGACCCCTCCTCCCGCGACGTAATCGCCCGATGCCGACGAAACCCTAGCATTGCCGTGAGGAGTTAAGTCCACATAACCCCCACAACTTTGAGGTTCCAGGCGCTAACCCCCCCTAATTTTAAACTGGGCCAAATCACACCCATAACTTTGCAAAACCGGGCAAATTACCCCCCAGGAGATGAATAGCGGTTTTGACACTGGTTTTACGCCACGTCGGACTGGTTTTGGGCCACGTTGGAGCCTGGTCGAGCCGCATCTGCGAGCCACCTGGTTGAGCCGCTCCTGGGTTCAGTTCCAAGTTCCTGGGAGAAAAAACAGGATCGAGTCATACCCTGGCCATTACGGCGTCTCGCCCCGCGCCGCGCGTCACGGAGAAGGAACCCACGGCGCCACGCCGTCGTCTGCTACCCGGCGACGCCGACGAGGTGAGACATCGAGCGCGCTGGTCCGTCCGTCCTCTCCGTTCTGTTTGTGCAGCCTCGTGATGCCATTGTGCTCTGTCCAGTACAGCCGCACCTCCACCTCCGAGACGGCCGGACGATCGGTATCTGGAACTGAACAAGATCCCTTTGCAGTCGTCACATGAGAATTAAGGACTGAGAGGACTGAGTACCATCTTGTCATTACCCAGTATGTTGATCACCAGTTTTATTTTGATTCTTAAGTTTTGGGATGAACTAAAATGCGTCATCATTCAGAAGCCATCAGAGAGATTTGAGAGTTTTGGCAAGTTGACTATCGTGTTTCCATCATGCAGCTAGCTATCCATGTGGAGAAGAATGTGTAGAGCGAACGCCTGGTATAATATTATTTCAGGCACCATCCATGCCTGACACCTGAATGTCAGCTTGAATGCACCTAATATGATCACAATTCTCGCTGTCAGTCATAAGATAGTGTCCGTTCTAGATGGTCCTCATGTGTGGTCTTTTGTTTTTAGGTCTGCAACTCTGAAACTAAGCCTAGACAATATATCTGAAACTAGGTCTACTTTACTATCTGATTGGGTTTTGCTTTTGGTTGTTGCATTTTTCATTATTCCAGAATATAACTTTTGACAAATTTGCAGCGCATCAGTCTTCCCCTGGAAGCATCTATATTGTCATTACCCAGCAAGTTGATCACCCTTGTTACTTTGATTCTTAAGTCTGTGGAGGAACTAACTTAAAAAACAGTAACATAGATGCAATATAAGGTAAATCAGGCTTTGATCAAGTGTTAAAAATATTACTATGTAGTAAACCAGTAACAACTATTACTTTGTAAGGGGATCACGCTGTCTTTTTACAGTAAATCAGGCTTTGATCAAGAGCTAAAAAAATTGTTATGGACAAGCTTGTTGATAACACAAGTGGAGAATATGCCAGAGTGTTTGACTACCACATGGAATTGGTGAGAAGCAACCCCGGAAGCACAGTTGCTGTTACCTTGAACCCTGATGTGACTGACAAGCCAGTATTTGAAAGAATGTATGTCTGTCTGGAAGGTTGCAAAAGAGGTTTTCTTGCTGGCTGTAGAAGAGTTGTAGGCCTGGATGGGTGTTTTCTGAAAGGTGCAGTCACTGGTCAGATCCTAAGTGCAGTTGGAAGAGATCCTAACAACCAAATGTACCCTATTGCTTGGGCTACAGTTGAAGGAGAAAACTATGACAGCTGGTACTGGTTTTTGTCACTCCTTCAAAAAGATATACAGATCAACAACCAAGGTGATGGATGGGTTGTGATATCTGATCAACAAAAAGGCCTTATCAAGGCAGTCAACGAGATTATTCCAAATGCAGAACACAGAATGTGTGCGAGGCACATCTATGCGAATTGGAGAAAGGAGCACAGAGACAAGGTTTTCCAAAAAATGTTTTGGGCTTGTGCTAAATCCAGTGACACCGTACAGTTTAACTACAATAGGGCAAAGCTAGCACAGAAAACAGAAGCTGGTGCAAAAGATATGATGAAAACTGCGCCTGAACATTGGTGTAGAGCCAATTTTAGGCTAGGTTCCTATTGCGATTCTGTTGACAATAATATGTGTGAGTCCTTCAACAATTCAATAACGAGAGCTAGATTTTACCCAGTTATCACCTCCATGGAGATCATCAGGAGGAAGGTCATGATTCGAATAGCAGAAAATAAGCACAAGTCGCAAGACTGGCATGGTACAATATGTCCCAACATATTCAAGAAACTGAAGCTAAATATCAAGAGATCCAACACATGCCCTGTTTTATACAATGGAGATGATGGATTTGAGGTTGCAGAAGGGACTCACAGAAGGTTTACTGTCAACTTGGACAGAAGAACTTGCAGCTGCAGATATTGGGACCTATCTGGATTGCCTTGTTGCCATGCTATCAGTGCTATTTACTGTCTTGGAAAAGAGGTTGACGAGTTTATTGCACCTTGTTACAGGATCGAGTTGTATGAGCAGGTGTACAGCCATGTGTTGCAACCTGTAGATGGCAAAGCTCAATGGCCGTTAGCTCCAAATCCTAGGCCTTTTCCACCACAGAAAAAGAAAATGCCTGGACGGCCACAAACTGAGAGAAGAAGAGAAGAGCAAGAAAAACCAAAGGGTGATAAATTGTCAAGGAAGGGTTGCGTAATTAAATGCTCAGCATGTGGAGGTTTAAACCATAACAAAAGGAAGTGCACAGGTAACCCAGATGTTGTTAGGGAGCATGCACACCAGAAAAAAGCAGCCAGGAGTGCTAAGAGAAAGCAATCAAAAACAGCAGCTAAGGTGTGTAATATTTTGCTGCTACTATATTTTGTTGCTCATATGAAATTTGTTACATGTGTATATGTGATTACCTAAATTATGTGCTGCAGGAGTCATCATCTACATCCCAGCAGCAACCTCAAGAGAGGCATGTCTTATATTATGAGAAGCCTACAAGACCAAGGAAGAAAGCAACTCCACAACCTGTTCCTGCTACAGAACATGTTCCCGCGCCACACCAAGCTTCTGCCCCACACCAAGCTTCTGCCCAACATAAGGTTCCTGCACATCGACAATCTGCTACTGCGTCACACGTGCCTTCTGCCAGTAGGCCTTTTATTCCTCCAAAACTGAAGCAAGTGCCATCATCTAGTCAACCATTAAGTCAAGCATCAGCTAGTCAGTCATCTAGTCAACCATCAAGTCAAGTAGCAAGGAGAGAAACGATTCCCATGTCTGATGTTGTCACACAAGCATTGCCAAAGGAAGGGAGACTAAAATGGTACTTATTGGGAAATCAGAATGGAGGCGCAGGTGGAGAAGGAGAAGACTAGTCCTAGTTTTTGTGTTAAATTTGTCTCAGATTTGTTGTTTTAATTTGGCACAGATTTGAGTTTTAGTTTGTCACAGATGTTATGTTAATTGTGAGAGGATTATGTGTTGCATATACTTTATTTTATATCATAGTTCAGTTTATATACTTGTATGCATTATCATAATAAGCTTCTGATTTCATAGTAAGCATTACATTAACAATGAAATATAGCACATATTATTGCTGGTTTACATACAGAAGCAGATTTCAGTCAGCACTTCATCACAACAAATAGATTAAAAAGAGTTGACAAAAAAAGGTAGATTTCCTGTCAAATATCAAAGATTGCATTCATCAACATGAGCTGTAGCTGTAGTTTTGTTCTTTACATGTTAGCTGTAGTTTTGTTATTTACATGATATGTCAAATGTAGCTTATAATTTGTGAACCGGTATAACTTTCGAGAAAATCACCAATTGTATGTCAAATGTAGACATCACCTGGGTGGCAGCATGTATCCTCACACCCAGCTTGTGCTCTTCAGTGAAAGGGAATTACTCCCGTCTGCCATCTTCTACAAACAATTCACTGATATGTAGCATACAAAGAAACTGAGATCAGAAGGAAGTGACAAAGAGAAAAGCGGCCAACAAGAGAGACATCATAATGCTTCATATATTCATAGCAACAGTGAGGAACATTACATTAGTTATCTGGTTACCAAATTGCAAAGCAATTCATCTCCTACTAATTTACAACCCAAACTTTTACTCCAAAAGCCTACTACATTGCTACAGCCTACTACATTGCTACAGCCTACACTTCTACTCCAAAATGATACTCCATTGCTCTGTGCTAATTCATCTTCAACTTGCTGAAACCATATGCAAAATTTGGGTGGAAATGGCGGACGGGAGGCGGCCTCATAAGGGTGGCGACGGGAGGCGGCCTGACCGGAGGCGCCCTGATTCACCATACTTCAGTTTGGGTGCTTCAAAGCATCGGAAACTTTTACATCTTTCAGCTTCCCAACTGGCCAGTCCCTGACATCATCAAATGGTATAAGATGGAGTTTCATGCTTCCAGAAGGGAAACATATATAATACATATGGAAGCAGACTTTACCTCAAAGCACCACCAGATGCAATGAGAATAACACGACGAACTGATCCTTCAGACAAGCCTTGTATGCACTAGGATAGGAGCAGCAAACTTAAATTCACCATATGGCACTAACAACAAATAGACCACAACAGCATAAATCGTACTGACACATTGTTACAAGTTTCACAGATCAAGCCACCATTCTATTGTAGTTAGTTTCAACCCACTCAGCCTAACTATCCCAACCTTCTTGCCTCATGGTGAAATATAGCAATTTCTTATAATATGTACCTGAAATATTGCGGAGTGCTCGGAATCAGCAGGAAGTATTTTCACATTGTGCCTGTGGGCAAGAGGAAGCACAAAAGGATCACCTGCAATAAGTGTCTCTTTGTTCGCCAATGATATATCTTTGCCAGCTTCAATTGCTGCAACTGTGGGCTGACAAAACAAAGAAAATATATGTATTGCAGTAAGTTACGTTGTGCCAGACTTGGTGGATATTTTACTAGGCATCATAGTAACTTCAGAAAGAATGTACTTCTGATTTGTCTGCATCTAATTTACTTAGATGCAACCAAAGTGGAGGATAAGGTAGTGTTTTCAGAAAGTGCCAGGATAATATAAGATATTAATCAGTCCAAAAGCAGCGCCATTGACGCAACATGATGGGCTACTGATATGCATCAAAGGAACTGGAGTATGGGGAAGAAAATAACAGTAGATTAGGGTGGCGACGGGAGGCGGCCTAACCAGGGATGGCGGAGGAAATCCCATCGGGGTCGAGTTGGTGGAGGAGTCGACGGAGGTGGAGATGGTGGATGATTCGACGGAGGTGGAGATGGAGAGAGGCGGCCGCCGCCGCGGCGAGCGAAATTGGCTGGGGCTGCTGCCGCCGCGCGAGAGAAATTGGGGACGATGAGGGTGGGGCGGGGTGCGGGGCGGAGTTCGGCGCGACCGGCTGGCTCGCGCAGGTGCGGCTCGACCAGGCTCCAGCGTGGCCCAAAACCAGTCCGACGTGGCGTAAAACCGGTGTCAAAACCGCTATTCATCTCCTAGGGGGTAATTTGCCCGGTTTTGCAAAGTTATGGGTGTGATTTGGCCCAGTTTAAAGTTAGGGGGGGTTAGCGCCTGGAACCTCAAGGTTGTGGGGGTTATGTGGACTTAACTCTTGCCGTGAGACAGAGAAATGGGGAAATGTTCTGGGGAGAGAGAAGGGGCGCTGCGCCGCGTACCCAGGTGCGGTTTGGTCGGGGGCCAGATGGTTTCGGTCGGAAAGCAGCGCATGATCACCTCATCAAAAAACGCATCGGACGGTCCATGACCGAGTGCTCGGTTGGGCAAATAACATCCAAGCACTTTTTAGCAATTGGGATCAGCAAAACTGTATCTTTTTTGCTGTTAACTCTTATCTAACAACAATTGAGTACCTACAGTCCCCGGATCGGGCTAGCCCCATGAAAAAGGGAGCACCGACCTACCTCTCGCCATAAAACCAATCCTCCCAAGCCTTGCGGTCGCGATCGGGATCGCGATGCCTCCGCCGGCGGCAACTCGGCGGCGTACTCGAAGGGGACGAGCCAGGAAATCCCAGACCTTCCACGTCTCGGTGTTCCACTGCATGCCAGAGCCGCGGGAGCCGTGGGAGCGGAACTGGGCGGACCTGCCCGCGGATACCATCTCCTGCGTCCTCCACAAGCTGAGCCTCCCGGAGCTCCTGCTCGGCGGCGTGGCGGAGGTGTGCCGCTCATGGCGACGCGCCGCGCGGGAGGAGCCCGAGCTGTGGCGGCGCATCGACGTGCGCGATCTTCCCGACGTCCCGCCCTTCACCTGGCGGGCCACGCTCGAAAATGTCATGCGGTCTGCCCTACGGCTCAGCGCCGGGCAGTGCCACACCTTCCTCGCCGAGAGCCTCGACGACAACCTCTTCATGCTCATCGCTCAGCGGTAAGATCGACGTCTCTTCCTAACCCCCTATATTTTTATGCAATTGTCTTGTTGTTCTCCTAATCTCAACAAAGATACGAGTTCACTGGCCCTTTGAAAAAATAGATATCCAGCAGTTTTATTTTTGAACTGTAATATATGCTAGGATGGTATTTTATTTATTGTTATATTAATATTAATTATATGTTGCAGGGCGCCTATGCTGAAGAGCCTTGATCTCACCAGGTGTTATGGTATCTCCAAAGGAGGATTTGCCAATGCAATAAAGAAGCTCCCTTTGCTGGAGGAGCTTGAGCTTTATCATTGCTTACGCGATGAAGAAGTGCTCGAGCTAGTAGCAAAAGTGTGCTCATGCCTGAAGCGCTTCAGGCTTGTCCAGAAAAGGCGTCACTCTTGCCCTGCTAAGGGGCGTACCGATGATCGAAAAGCATTTGCAATCGCAAGGATGCACGGGCTACGTTCCTTGGAGCTCGTCGGCGATAATCTCAGCAATGAAGGCCTCACATCCATCATTGAAAGCTGCCGCCACCTACAGTATCTTAACATAAGTGATTGCTGCAATATCAATATGAATGGTAACCTAACAGAAAAGTGTGCAGCGATCACCATGGATTACTGCGAGTACATTTCGCTATCTGGACCTTGTCCCTGTAGGTTTTCTTCATTCTATTCGGACTTAAGGGATTTTTCTCCGATTTACTCGGACTTCGGGGGTGACTACGACTCCAACGATTACCATGATCTTTCTCTTTATTCCTACCTAGGTGATGAGATTGATGGCGCCGATTTTGAGGAGCATGAAAGGATCCTCGATGTCAAGAGCATGCGAAGGTACTTGAGCTAATGATGTTTTGTTGCATCGTGCCGTCCACAACTTATCAAATGAGGACCGAATTTTCTTCATGGTATTAGCCTGTTTTGTGTGTGCAAGGTCTCACCTTCAAAAGATATATGATCCTTTGAAATAAATTACTCTCAAGTGATCATGCTTTCCTTCATTTTGCAAGAACAAGTGGATCAGCGAGTGTCCGGAGTTATGATAATTAATGAGAACATCATCCGAGTTCGTATCCGAGATAAAAATGAGGGCATAATGGAACTGAGATATGGAGGTTCTGGTTGCTGCCTGTCGGCTGACACTTGCGTCGACCTGCATGGTGGCAAACATGAAACACCCATCCGTGTTCCCCTTCTGAATGTGTAAAGTTTTTCTCGCCTTATTGCCTCGTTCTGAGAAATTTATTATTACGTACGCACGTGTTGGCAAACATCCATCCGTGTTTTCTTGGAAAAGTACATTTATTTTGTTTTCTGAATAAGCCAGTGAGCATTTTTATATTCGGGAATTCTCAGCCCTGCTGCGCATCGAAGTAGAAAAGGACGGTGGTAACTCTATGTTCTAAGGTAGGGGAATCCTTTGTCGCACAAGTAGTAACCTGATTTCAGTATGGATGTGACTACAAAGTGGCCTTACGGTGTGGTCAGTCCAACCGTGCGTCGTCCACTACGTCGCATGTGACAGCCACTGAGCCACGCCTAGCCGCCACCACATCATAGCACCGTCACAATAGAGGTAGGAGTGGACGCCAACCCACCAGGTCGGTGACCAAGGAGATTCGCCTCTGCATGGCCTTTACCCAACAATGTCACCGGCAGTGGCGGGATAGGGCCATATGGGATGCGGAAGAGGCGCGGGGGAGGTTGTCGATGGGGGCCCAGGTGCGGCCTAGCATTCCCACACGGGAGCATAGGAGGAGCATAGGAGGACTGGCTGGGGAATACTAATTCATGTTACTACATATAATTGTAAAATGATAAAGACAAAGTTTCTTTCTCACCATCAATATATATCGCTTATTGTGAGTAATATCCACTATCTGCCATTATTATGGTTCGGATGAAGCCTGGTGATCAAGGGATACGTGAGCACCCCTTCTCTACTCGACACGTGTCTAACGACGTTAGCACTGTACACGCATCGACGCGGTCCAACGCGTCGTCGGGTGGAAGGGCGGAGAGACGTGGGGAAGGTGCACGGCGACGCGCTTGGCCGGGGAGACACCGGCGCGACCTCGGATGCACGAGGTGGAGGCCGGCGAGGTGGAGGTGGAGGCCGGCGAGGTAGTGGCCGTTATTAGCCGTTAATGAATAGTAGTAGTAAAAGAAATGACAATACCTCCTGTGAAAAACCTTGCACGATCAATTTAACCTTATGGTATGAAATATTCTCTTGCACCCTGTAATTATTCATTTCTGCTGAACAAAGATATAAACGAGTTCATTGATTCCTTTGAAAAAATAGGTTTCCGGTTATTCTGTTTTGAACTGTAATGCTAGGAAGATCTTTGAATTTAGTGGTATATTAATATTAATTATATCTTGCAGGGCGCCTCTGCTGAGGTGCCTTGATCTTACCAGGTGCTCTCGTATCTCTAGAGGAGGATTTGCAAACGCAATAAAGAAGCTCTCTCTGCTCGAGGAGCTCGAGCTTTATCACTGCTTACACGATGAACAAGTGCTTGAATTGGTCGCGGAAGTGTGCCCAAGCCCGAAGCGCTCTAGGCTTGTCCAACAAAGGTGCTCCTACCATCTTAAGAAGCATACTGATATAGGCATCCCCAACGGGTCTGCCGAAGATGGTGCCCGGGGTTTACTGAAGGCCCATGACCCGAAGTTTATGAAGTCCGGAAGCCGAGTTAAGCAATGGTTTGGAAAAATAGAGTTGTATTAGGAATAATGACTTGTAACTATTACGGGACGAACTCATCGACAGCTGCCCCCACCTAGAGCATCTATACGTCCGGGATTGCTGCAACATCATCATGGATGCTAGCCTGACAGCCAAGTGTGCCCAGATCATCATGGACTACTACTATGAGTACTTCCCATCATTTGATGAACCTTGTGGTTGTTGCTTTTCTCCAATGTCTTGGTTCGGCCATGATGAGGGCTACGACCCCGACGATTACCATGATCTTTCTCTTTACTCCTACCTTGGTGACGAGATTGATGGCGCTGATTTTGAGGACCATGAAAGGATGATGGATGTCAAGAGGATGCGTAGGTACTTGAGCTAATGTACAATAGTGTAGATTTGGCTATTCTGATGTTGGAGCTAGAATTCTGCATTCCCTTCTCAGATGTATGCCCATGTTTTGGTGTAGATTTAGATGCTCTAATGTGAGGGAAAAAAATCTGCATTCCTTCTCAAGTTATGCACATGTTTTGTTGATTCATTCTGGCCGCAACTTTTCTGCAACCGACTGCGACATCTCTTCATGGTATATTAGCCTGTAGTGTGTGCAAACTCTGACCGTTGCAAGGTGTATGATTTTTGGATTGAAATTGTCACGACCTTGTTTTCCCTCATTTCACAAGAACAACGGAGCAGACAAGCCAGTGTCCGGACAAAGTAACATCTTTGTAACAGATTTGGCTGTTCTGAGAGTATCTCCAGCCGCGTCCCCCAAAGCGTCCCCCAAACCGCGCCGGATTGAGCGTTTGGGGGACGTGTTTTGTTCGTGCCGCGTTTGGGGGACGTCGCTCCCCAGCCGCGTCCCCCAAACGCCGCCCCCAAACATTTAAAATATTTTTTTTAACACATAAACCATTTATATCAAATGTAGCATATGAATAAAAATGTTTGCGAGGATTGTTTTCAAATTAAATTACAACAAACAATAAAACAAGTAATCAAATATAATAAATAGGGCTAGATGCTACATCAAGGTGCCACGGTATTTCCTTTGATCCTCCACAAATGCTCAACGAGATCAGCTTGAAGTTGCTCATGCACATTGCTGTCACGGATCTCTGCGTGCATGTCGAGAAAATCAGCAAAATCTGCAGGCAACTCATGATCAACCTCCGCGAGAGGGCCTTGACACTCATAGGGACCAACATGTGACCTAACATGATTCTTGCGGTCATCCTCGATGATCATGTTGTGCATGATCACACAAGCCTGCATCACCTCCCACATTTGGTCGTGAGACCAGCTTAGAGCAGGGTACCGGATAATGGCAAATTGTGCTTGAAGCACACCAAATGCCCGCTCGACATCCTTCCTGCAAGCCTCCTGTCGTGTAGCAAAGTGAGAATTCTTCAGACCTGATGGATTCGAGATTGTTTTGACAAAAGTGGCCCATTTTAGATATATACCATCGGGTAGATAATAGCCTTTGGTATATTGGTGGCCATTGATCTCATAGTTGCATGGTGGAGCATGCCCTTCCACTAGTCTCGCTGAACACCGGAGACCGCTGCAACACGTTGATGTCATTGTGTGATCCCGCCATGCCAAAGAAAGAATGCCAAATCCACAGGTCATAATCTGCCACAGCTTCAAGCACCACACTCGCAATATCCATGACGCCCTTTGTATATACCTTGCCAAGCAAACGGGCAGTTCTTCCATGCCCGATGCATGCAATCGATGCTTCCAAGCATTCCGGGAAATCCTCCGACAGCATTTTGTGCCATGATCCTTGCAGTCTCTTCCTCAGTTGGCCCTCTCAAGTAGTATTTGCCAAACTTTCGCACCACAGCTCGGCAAAACTTGTACATGCACTCAATGGCAGTAGACTCACTCATGCGAAGGTAGTCGTCCTGTGTATCGGCAGGTGCTCCGTATGCAAGCATCCTCATGGCGGCGGTGCACTTCTGAATGGACGAGAACCCGAGAACGCCTACAGCGTCGAACTTGAGCTTGAAGTAGGGGTCGAACTCTCGAACGCCGTGGAGGATATTCATGAACAGGCCCTTGCTCATCCTGTACCGGCGCCGAAAATTGTCGGCATGTGTTGCCCCGTCGGCGAAGTAGTCGTTGTGCAGCATGGCATGCCCCTCCATCCTCTCGCCGGGGCTTCGACTTCCTTCTTCCCGGCCTTGATCCTCCGCGGCGCGGCCTCTTCCTCTTCTCCGCCTCAGCGTCAAGCATGTCCCGGAGGGACGCGATGATCAGCAAATGCTCCCGCAGGTCGTCGTCGAACGCTTGCTCGTCCTCCAGCGAGCGGGGCAACCATCTCATCGTCGCTGTCCATGGCTAAAGCAAAATCAATGGTTAAAATTGCGCCGAGGCAGCGACGCAACAAACAGCGGCCAATCGCGCCTACCCGGCAAGTCGTCGAGCACCTTCGTGCGCGGAGGTGGGGCGGATTTGACGGCGCGTTCTGGGACGCGCTGGCGACGCGGCGGCGGCGGCACGACCGGCGGGAGCCCCAGCCATGACAACGGTGCCGACTCTCAGCAGAGATCAGACGCCCAAACGGCCGGGAAATCCAGCGGCGGCGGTGGGGTGGGAGGCGCGGGAAGGAAGGAGCGACGAGAAAAGAGGCGCGAACCAACGGTTTATGCAAATAGTCGCCGACATGTGGGAGCCCGCCTTGCTTTTCGTTGTGTCCAGCGTCCCCGGAGCGTCCCCTGTGGGACGGGGACGGGCTCGGGGCGCCGGACACCGTATAGGGGCGCTCCGGACAAAAAAGGGATTTGGGGGACGCGGCTGGAACGCATTTTTCTGTAGGATAACGTTGCATAGAAAACAAAAAATTTCCTACCGCGAACACGAAATCCAAGCCAAGATGCAATCTAGAAGACGGTAGCAACGAGGGGATTATCGAGTCTCACCCTTGAAGAGATTCCAAAGCCTACAAGAGGAGGCTCTTGTTGCTGCGGTAGACGTTCACTTGCCGCTTGGAAAGCGCGTAGAAGATCTTGATCACGATCGGTTCCGGCGCTACGAACGGGCAGCACCTCCGTACTCGGTCACACGTTCGGTTGTTGATGAAGACGACGTCCACCTCCCCGTTCCAGCGGGCAGCGGAAGTAGTAGCTCCTCTTGAATCCGACGAGCACGACGGCGTGGTGTCGGTGGCGGTGAAGAAGTCCGGCGGAGCTTCGCTAAGCTATGCGGGCAATATGGAGGAGAGGAGCTTGGCTAGGGTTTGGGAGGGGTGGCCGGCCACTCTATGGGGGGCGGCCAGCTTGTGGTCTTGGGGTTGCCGGCCCCCTCCCTTGGCCCCTCATTATATAGGTGGATCCCCAAGAGTTGGTCTCCAAGTCTTCGAATAAGACCCGAACCAAAAACCTTCCATATGGTGGTGAAACCTAGCCCAACTAGGACTCCCACCCAAAGGTGGGATTTCCACCTCCCATAGGGGGGGTGGCCGGCCCCTATGGTGGAGTCCACTTGGGACTCCACCCCCACTAGGGCTGGCCGGCCATGGAGGTGGAGTCCCTTGTGGACTCCACCTTCCTTGGTGGTTTCTTCCGGACTTTTCTAGAACCTTCTAGAACCTTCCATAGAACCTTCCGCGACATTTTATTCACATAAAATGACATCCTATATATGAATCTTATTCTCCGGACCATTCCGGAACTCCTCGTGATGTCCGGGATCACATCCGGGACTCCGAACAAATATTCCAACTTCATTCCATATTCAAGAACTACCATTTCAACATCCAACTTTAAGTGTGTCACCCTACGGTTCGAGAACTATGCGGACATGGTTGAGTACTCACTCCGACCAATAACCAATAGCGGGATCCGGAGATCCATAATGGCTCCCACATATTCAACGATGACTTTAGTGATCGAATGAACCATTCACATACATTACCAATTCCCTTTGTCTCGCGATATTTTACTTGTCCGAGGTTTGATCTTCGGTATCACTCTATACCTTGTTCAACCTCGTCTCCCGACAAGTACTCTTTACTCGTACCGTGGTATGTGGTCTCTTATGAACTCATTCATATGCTTGCAAGACATTAGACGACATTCCACCGAGAGGGCCCGAGTATATCTATCCGTCATCGGGATGGACAAATCCCACTCGTTGATCCATATGCCTCAACTCATACTTTCCGGATACTTAATCCCACCTTTATAGCCACCCATTTACGCAGTGGTGTTTGGTGTAATCAAAGTACCTTTCCGGTATAAGTGATTTACATGATCTCATGGTCATAAGGACTAGGTAACTATGTATCGAAAGCTTATAGCAAATAACTTAATGACGAGATCTTATGCTACGCTTAATTGGGTGTGTCCATTATATCATTCACACAATGACATAACCTTGTTATTAATAACATCCAATGTTCATGATTATGAAACTAATCATCCATTAATCAACAAGCTAGTTTAAGAGGCATACTAGGGACTTCTTGTTTGTCTACATATCACACATGTACTAATGTTTCGGTTAATACAATTCTAGCATGATATATAAACATTTATCATAAACATAAAGATATAAATAATAACCACTTTATTATTGCCTCTAGGGCATATCTCCTTCGAGTCTCCCACTTGCACTAGAGTCAATAATCTAGATTACATTGTAATATACCTAACACCCATGGCATTCGGTGTTGGTCATGCTTTGCCCTAGGGAGAGCTTTAGTCAATGGATCTGCTACATTCGGATCGGTGTGTACTTTGCAAATCTTTACTTCTCCATCTTCGATGTATTCGCGAATCGAGTGGTAACGCAGCTTGATATGCTTCGGTCTCTTGTGTGACCTTGGCTCTTGTGCATTGGCGATGGCACCCATGTTATCACGAGTAAATGATTAATGGGTCCAATGCACTAGGAACCACACCGAGCTCTACAATGAACCTTTTCATCCATACCGCTTCGATGAAGCCTCCGAAGCCGCTATGTACTCGATTCCGTTGAAGACTTCGCCACCGTGCACTCGCTTCGAGCTTGCCCAGCCTATCTGCAGCACCATTCAATATAAACACGTACCCGGATTGTGACTTAGAGTCATCGGGATCGGTGTTCCAACTTGCATCGGTGTAACCGTTTACAACGAGCTCTTGGTCACCTCCATAACAAAGAAACATATCCTTAGTTCTTTTCAAGTACTTCAGGATATTCTTGACCGCTGTCCAGTGTTCCATTCCTGGATCACTTTGATATCTGCTAGTCAAACTAACAGCATGTGCTATATCCGGTCTTGTACATAACATGGCATACATGATAGAGCCTACTGCCGAGGCATAAGGGATCTGACTCATCCTTTCTCTTTCTTCTGCCGTAGCCGGTCCTTGAGTCTTACTCAAGACCTTGCCTGGTAACATAGGTAAGAATCCTTTCTTACTTTCGTCCATTCTAAACTTCTTTAGAATCTTGTCCAGGTATGTACTCTGTGATAGCCCTATTAGACGTCTTGATCTATCTCTATAAATCTTGATGCCTAATATATATGATGCTTCACCAAGGTCTTTCATTGAAAAACTATTATTCAAATAACCCTTTACACTTCTTAATAGTTCTATATCATTCCCAATCAATAATATGTCATCTACATATAATATCAGGAATGCTACAGAGCTCCCACTCACTTTCTTGTAAATACAGGCCTCTCCATGACACTGTATAAACCCGAAGTCTTTGATCACCTTATCAAAACGTCGGTTCCAACTTCTTGATGCTTGCTTCAGTCCATAAATTGAACGCTGAAGTTTGCATACCTTGTCAGCATTTTTAGGATCGACAAAACCTTTGGGTTGTACCATATACAACTCTTCCTCAATGTCTCCATTAAGGAACGCCGTTTTGACATCCATCTGCCAAATCTCATAATCGAAAAATGCAGCTATTGCTAACAAAATCCTCACAGATTTTAGCTTCGCTACAGGTGAGAAAGTCTCATCGTAGTCAACTCCTTGAATTTGTCGGAAACCCTTTGCGACAAGTCGAGCTTTATAGACAGTAATATTACCATCTGCATCTGTTTTTCTTTTGAAGATCCATTTATTCTCGACAGCCTTTCGGCTATCGGGTAAGTCTACCAAAGTCCATACTTTGTTATCATACATGGATCCCATTTCGGATTTCATGGCTTCTTGCCATTTGTTGGAATCTGGGCTCATCATCGCTTCTTCATATGTCGCAGGATCCTCATCATTGTTATCTACAATCATGACATTTAGACAAGGATCATACCAATCAGGAGTGGCACGTTCCCTTGTCGATCTGCGAGGTTCAGTAGTTTCCTCGTTCGAAGTTTCATGATCATTATCATTAGCTTCCTCTCGTTGCCGGTGTAGGCGGTACAGGTACAATTTCCGGTACTTGCGCTACTCCGATCAACGAGTATAGATTCATCAATCTCATCGAGTTCTACTTTTCTTCCAGTCACTTCTTTAGTGAGAAATTCTTTCTCAAGAAAGGTTCCGTTCTTAGCAACAAAGATTTTGCCTTCGGATCTGTGATAGAAAGTGTACCCAATAGTTTCCTTAGGGTAACCTATGAAGATGCATTTCTCCGCTTTGGGTTCTAGCTTGTCCGGTTGTAACTTCTTTACATAGGCTTCGCAACCCCAAACTTTCGAGAACGACAGACTTAGGTTTCTTATTAAACCATAATTCATACGGTGTCGTTTCTACGGATTTTGATGGTGCTCTATTTAAAGTGAATGCGGCTGTCTCTAATGCATAACTCCAAAATGATAACGGCAAATCAGTAAGAGACATCATAGAACGAACCATATCTAAGAGAGTTCGATTACGACGTTCGGACACACCGTTTCGCTGTGGTGTTCCCGGCGGTGTCAATTGTGAAAGTATTCCGCATTTCTTTAAATGCATGCCAAACTCATAACTCAGATATTCACCTCCACGATCAGATCGTAGAAATTTAATCTTCTTGTTACGTTGATTTTCTACTTCACTTTGGAATTCCTTAAACTTCTCGAAAGTTTCGGATTTATGTTTCATGAAATAGATATACCCATATCTACTCAGATCATCTGTGAAGGTTAGAACATAACGATAACCACCGCGCGATGCTACGCTCATTGGTCCACACACATCGGTATGTATAATTTCCAATAAGTCAGTAGCTCGCTCCATCATACCAGAAAATGGAGTCTTAGTCATTTTTCCCATCAGACATGCTTCGCATCTATCAAGTGACTCAAAGTCAAGTGATTCTAGTAATCCATCAGTATGGAGTTTCTTCATGCGTTTCACTCCAATATGACCAAGACGACGATTGCCACATATAAGTAGAATTATCATTCAATTTAATTCGCTTAGCATCAATGTTATGTATATGCGTATCACTACTATCGAGATCTAACAGAAATAAGCCATTCTTTTGTGGTGCTTGACCATAAAAGATATTATTCATAAAAATAGAACAACCATTATTCTCAGACTTGAATGAATAACCGTCTTGCATTAAACAAGATCCAGATATAATGTTCATGCTCAACGCAGGTACAAAATAACAATTATTTAGGCTTAAAACTAATCCCGAAGGTAGATGTAAAGGAAGTGTGCCGACAGCGATCACATCGACTTTGGATCCATTTCCAACGCGCATCGTCACTTCATCTTTCAGTAGTCTTCGTTTATTCTTTAGTTCCTGTTTCGAGTTACAGATATGAGCAACCGAACCAGTATCAAATACCCAGGTACTAGAACGAGAACCAGTGAGATAAACATCTATAACATGTATATCAGATATACCTTCTTTCTTCTTTTTGACAAGGCCGTTTTTCAGATCAGCCAGATACTTGGAGCAATTACGCTTCCAGTGTCCCTTCTCCTTGCAGTAATAGCACTCAGCATCAGGCTTAGGGCCGTTCTTAGGTTTCATAGGAGGCGTGGCAGCTTTCTTGCCACCCTTCTTGAATTTTCCCTTAGACTTGCCCTGTTTCTTGAAGCTGGTGGTCTTGTTGACCATCAACACTTGGTGCTCTTTCTTGATCTCAATCTCTGCAGCTTTTAGCATGCCAAAGAGTTCGAGTAACTCCTTGTTCATGTTCTGCATATTGTAGTTCATCACAAAGTTCTTGTAACTTGGTGGCAGTGATTGAAGGACACGATTAATCCCCGATCCGTTAGGAATCACTATTCCCAAGTCACCGAGTTTCTTCGCATGCCCTGTCATGGCGAGCATGTGCTCACTAATGGAGCTGCCTTCTTCCATCATACAAGTCGAAGAAATGTTTCGATGCTTCATAGCATTCCACGGCCGCATGAGTCTCGAAAATAGTCTTTAACTCTTTCATCAACTCATGAGGATCGTGGTGCTCAAAACGTTTTTGAAGATCGGATTCCGGATCGCACAGGATGGCACACCGAACTTGAGAGTACCGAGTTTTCCGAGTCTCGTAAACAGCTTTTACTTCATCGGTTTCAGTTTCGCAGGAGGGTCACCTAGCGGTGCATCAAGCACATATTGCAGATTTCCGCCGAGAGGAAGATCCTCACATGACGGAACCAGTCGGTGAAGTTGCTACCGTTGCTCTTAAGCTTTTCTTTCTCTAGGAACTGGTTAAAATTGATTGGGGACGCCATCTCTACAACATATATTTGCAATAGTTTAGACTAAGTTTATGACAAATTGAGTTCAAATTTTAATTCAATATAATTAAAAAATCTAGGTGAACTCCCACTCAAAACAATATCCCTCGCATTGTCTTAGTGATCACACGAACCAAATCCACCACACCATAGTCCGATCATCACGAGACAAGGTGTAATTTCAATGGCGAACACTCAAAGTGTTCATCATATCAATCATATGATTCATGCTCTACCTTTCGGTATCACGTGTTCCGAGACCATGTCTGTACATGCTAGGCTCGTCAAGGCCACCTTAGTATCCGCATGTGCAAAACTGGCTTGCACCCGTTGTATGCACTTGTTGATTCTATCACACCCGATCATCACGAGATGCTTCGAAACGACAAGTCTTGGCAACGGTGCTACTAAGGATGAACACTTTATTATCTTGAGATTTTAGTGAGGGATCATCTTATAATGCTACCGTCGCGATCTAAGCAAAATAAGATGCATAAAAGGATTAACATCACATGCAGTTCATATGTGATATGATATGGCCCTTTTGTCTTTGCGCCTTTGATCTTCATCTCCAAAGCACGGACATGATCTCCATCATCTTCGGGCATGATCTCCATCATCGTCGGCGAAGCACCAAGGTCAATGGCGCCGTCTTCATGATTGTCCTCCATGTAGCAACTATTACAACTACTTTGAAATACTACTCAACATGAAATTTAAAGACAACCATAAGGCTCCTGCCGGTTGCCACAATACAATAATGATCATCTCATACATATTCATCATCACATTATGGCCATATCACATCACCAAACCCTGCAAAAACAAGTTAGACGCTCTCTAATTTGGTTTGCATATTTTACGTGGTTTAGGGTTTTCGATATAGATCTAATCTACCTACGAACATGAACCACAACGTTGATACTAATGTTGTCAATAGAAGAGTAAATTGAATCTTTACTATAGTAGGAGAGACAGACACCCGCAAAGCCTCTTATGCAATACAAGTTGCATGTCGAACGAGGAACAAGTCTCATGAACGCGGTCATGTAAAGTTAGTCCGAGCCGCTTCATCCCACTATGCCATAAAGATGCAAAGTACTCAACTAAAGATAACAAGAGCATCAACGCCCACAAACCATTGTGTTCTACTCGTGCAACCATCTATGCATAGACACGGCTCGATACCACTTGTAGGATAACGTTGCATAGAAAACAAAAATTTTCCTACCGCGAACACGAAATCCAAGCCAAGATGCAATCTAGAAGACGGTAGCAACGAGGGGATTATCGAGTCTCACCCTTGAAGAGATTCCAAAGCCTACAAGAGGAGGCTCTTGTTGCTGCGGTAGACGTTCACTTGCCGCTTGCAAAAGCGCGTAGAAGATCTTGATCACGATCGGTTCCGGCGCTACGAACGGGCAGCACCTCCGTACTCGGTCACACGTTCGGTTGTTGATGAAGACGACGTCCACCTCCCCGTTCCAGCGGGCAGCGGAAGTAGTAGCTCCTCTTGAATCCGACAGCACGACGGCGTGGTGTCGGTGGCGGTGAAGAAGTCCGGCGGAGCTTCGCTAAGCTATGCGGGCAATATGGAGGAGAGGAGCTTGGCTAGGGTTTGGGAGGGGTGGCCGGCCACTCTATGGGGGCGGCCAGCTTGTGGTCTTGGGGTTGCCGGCCCCCTCCCTTGGCCCCTCATTATATAGGTGGATCCCCAAGAGTTGGTCTCCAAGTCTTCGAATAAGACCCGAACCAAAAACCTTCCATATGGTGGTGAAACCTAGCCCAACTAGGACTCCCACCCAAAGGTGGGATTTCCACCTCCCATAGGGGGGGTGGCCGGCCCCCTATGGTGGAGTCCACTTGGGACTCCACCCCCACTAGGGCTGGCCGGCCATGGAGGTGGAGTCCCTTGTGGACTCCACCTTCCTTGGTGGTTTCTTCCGGACTTTTCTAGAACCTTCTAGAACCTTCCATAGAACCTTCCGCGACATTTTATTCACATAAAATGACATCCTATATATGAATCTTATTCTCCGGACCATTCCGGAACTCCTCGTGATGTCCGGGATCACATCCGGGACTCCGAACAAATATTCCAACTTCATTCCATATTCAAGAACTACCATTTCAACATCCAACTTTAAGTGTGTCACCCTACGGTTCGAGAACTATGCGGACATGGTTGAGTACTCACTCCGACCAATAACCAATAGCGGGATCCGGAGATCCATAATGGCTCCCACATATTCAACGATGACTTTAGTGATCGAATGAACCATTCACATACATTACCAATTCCCTTTGTCTCGCGATATTTTACTTGTCCGAGGTTTGATCTTCGGTATCACTCTATACCTTGTTCAACCTCGTCTCCTGACAAGTACTCTTTACTCGTACCGTGGTATGTGGTCTCTTATGAACTCATTCATATGCTTGCAAGACATTAGACGACATTCCACCGAGAGGGCCCAGAGTATATCTATCCGTCATCGGGATGGACAAATCCCACTGTTGATCCATATGCCTCAACTCATACTTTCCGGATACTTAATCCCACCTTTATAGCCACCCATTTACGCAGTGGTGTTTGGTGTAATCAAAGTACCTTTCCGGTATAAGTGATTTACATGATCTCATGGTCATAAGGACTAGGTAACTATGTATCGAAAGCTTATAGCAAATAACTTAATGACGAGATCTTATGCTACGCTTAATTGGGTGTGTCCATTATATCATTCACACAATGACATAACCTTGTTATTAATAACATCCAATGTTCATGATTATGAAACTAATCATCCATTAATCAACAAGCTAGTTTAAGAGGCATACTAGGGACTTCTTGTTTGTCTACATATCACACATGTACTAATGTTTCGGTTAATACAATTCTAGCATGATATATAAACATTTATCATAAACATAAAGATATAAATAATAACCACTTTATTATTGCCTCTAGGGCATATCTCCTTCATTTTCGTCCGGCGCGCTCCAAATCCCTTTGGGGGACGCTTTGGGGGACGCGACTGGAGATGCTCTGATGTTGGAGCGTGAATTCTGCATTCCCTTTTAGATCTATGCCCATGTTTTACTCCCTTCAGTCCGGCCACAACTTCTCTCAATTTTTTTTGAGAACCCGCAGGAGATCTGCGTGTCATTGTATTAAGCATAAGAAGCGGACCAAGATGTCCCATACAAGCGAAAGAAAGCCACCACCCAAACCGGCCTACGAAAGCAGGCCAAAACTAGTGTACATCTCTAGTCCGCCTACCTCTACACTCACACCAGACCCTCCACTCCTCAAGGACTAGCCTCAAGGTAACATCCAATGGAGTGGTCTTCCCATCAAAAACCCTGGCATTTCGTTCAAGCCAAAGCATGCGCAAGGTAAGCATGATGAGCGAGTTGGCCTTCTTCCTCCCCGCCGGCGGGAACCGAAGAGCCGCCCGGAGCCACCAATCATTGATGCCCTCGACCCCCATAGGAACGATGTTTGGGAGACCAAGCCGAGCCACCAAGCCGGACCACACCCCATGGGCGTAGACGCAGTGAAGCGAGAGGTGGTCGAGGGTTTCATCGACGACATTGCAAAGGGGGCATAGCGTGTGAGTGGGCAACCCGCGGCGCCGCCTTCGGTCCGCCGTCCAACAGCGACGCCTAAGGGCCAGCCACGCATGCAACTTGTATTGCAGTGGTGCGAAGGAGTCCCAAACTAACGTCGCCCCTGGCAGCCCGCACGTACCATGCCAGAGTACACGGTAAGCGGACTTAGAAGAGAACTGCCCGTCGCCGCGCCACTTCCAGCCGAACCGGTCCTCCTCAGCCCCACTCCGCGGCACCTGTGCGACTGCCGCCCAGAGTCGCAGATATTGAATCACAGCCTCCACGGAAAGCTCGCCGGTGATATCCGCAGTCCACGCGTTCCCCGCCAGGCCTTCCTGAACTGACCGGCGCCGGCGAATGGATACCCTGACGAGGCTGAGGAGATCCGGGGCGATGGTCGCAGCAGTGAGGCCACCGATCCAGGCATCCTCCCATAACAGAATGGAGGCACCGCTCCCAACTTCGATCCTTACCGAAGCATCGAACAAAGCACGCGCCTCGCCGCTGACTCGGACGTCTAGGCCAAGCCACGGTTTGGTGCCATCAGAGCGTTGCAACCAAAGCCACCGTGTGCGGAGAGCAACATTCAGCCAACGAAGATTATGGAGGCCCAAACCGCCGAGGCTCTTAGGCTGGCACACCAGGTGCCAAGCCACCATGCAGCTACCGCCCCTAGCGTCTTCCCTGCCGGCCCAGAAGAAGCCTCGTCGAAGCTTGTCCACCGCCTTGATGAACCAAGGATCCATGTCTAAGGCGAGAAGGTGATAGACAACCGAGGCCGTCACAAGATATATGATCCTTTGAAATATATTAGTCTCGACAAGTTATTTATTTTTATGTCTAGACACATTTAAATTTGGACAAAGTTAAAATAAATTTCATAGGAGGAGGAAGTATTTTAATTGATTCTTGGGATAAAATATGTAAATAAGGAAAGAGAAAAACTTAACTAAACAAATATAACTCAACATGGTCTGGCAAGTCATTAGATTGTAGATAGAGATAATGCTGACAAAATGCTCTGGTATATGCATGTTCATATCCCTGAAATTTCATATGAGTCCTTTTCTACTGGAAAATGCTTGTGAATCTTCCAACGAGGTCGAGCAATTTGATTGTTGTCGCCCGCTAGCAAAGCCCTCTTCGCCAGGCGCCTTGTCCAACTCCAGATTGATCGGTGCCGGTCTTTGCCAGGTGACATGTATGACATGGCGAAATAGGATCCCGTCGGGCGACCAGCAGCTGGCTAATGTCGTCACAGCCACACCAAGCACTTGACTTCACTCGATCAGTGAGTCGTCCTCGCGAAGTAATCCTTGTAGCATTTCTGCACCTCCATGTCGACCGCTCTGCGCCTGGACACGACGCGGTACAACATCACGGAGACGACGGCGACGCACACGGCCGCCACAGAACCCAGCACCGCGAGCAGTATCGCCAGCCGCGATGACGGCGACAACCGCGCGCTCTGTTCGTCGTCATGTTGACGCGGTGGTCCAGCGTTGCCGTCGTCGTCTGACAGAGCGTCGACCGTGAGCTCCCAGCCGCTCACGCCGACGACGACGTCCCGGACCGTCGCGGCGAAGAACCCCACCAGCGCGTCCTGGGCAGGCAGACGGCCGGCGAGGTCGAGCGGCGCATCGAGGAGGGCGGGTGTGCTGTCGCCGACGTAGACCGACAGGCGGTGCACGGAGGCGTTGTATTCGATCCGCACGGCGAGCTGGCTGGCGCCGGCTGCAGACGAACTGTTCGGCGTGATGGTGACGTTCAGGCCGACACCCGGTGGTGGCCGTGGACCGTACGAGCTTACCGTGCCAACCTCCACGGCGGCGAGGCTGTTTGCACCGGCGCTCGATGCGGGGGCAACGGCAGACAAGCAGGCCGGGCCATTCCTGTCCCGTGGCGGCTTCCGGTTCTTGCTGTTGAACGGCGGGAAGCTGTCGAGGAGGACGACGAACGCGACCGCGTCCGAGCCGTCCACCGTGAAGCTGGTGTTGAAGGACGCCTCGTCGCGTGTGCCGTCGGCGGCGGCGCGCCAGAGTGCGACGGCCCGGGCGAGGAGCACGAAGCCCTCGGACTCGTTGAACTCCGGGAAGAGCTGGGCGTCGAAGAGGAAGGTGGCCGGCGCCAGCATGGACGAGTTGGTGACCACCACGACGCCGTCGGTCGTCGACTTGCCGTCGAACACCGGGAAGCTGTAGTGGCCGGAGCCAGTGGCGGCGCCGAGGCAGGAGATGGCCGTCGCCGAGGCGAAGAGCAGAAGCCGACAAGAGCGCGGCGCCATCCACATCGATGTCTTACGTGCACATAAATACATGAAGGCTGTGGATCTTTATAGCGCGCGGATTCCGTGAGGCGCTAGTGGAGGCAGCTAGAAAATATGTCAAACCCCTCACGAAATGCTCAAGTCAAAGGCCGGTGCGTTAGGCCGTAATCAAAATGAAAAATGTATACCTAGATGTCAACGACCCAAATCCATGTACCTTGGCTCGTGGTCTATTTATACATACAGCTAATTGCATGGCACAAGCCTATATATATTTCCAAAGTCAAAATAAACATCTTATGCCGTGATGAGGTTGATTTCGATGTGACTTTTGCTTCACCCTTCCCCTCTTCAAACTTTGGCCCGTATGAGGTCCTCGCGTGCTTCCATGTCTTCTCTTAGACTAGTCACAATGAAGAGTATCATATAGTAGTATCATGTATATATGATACTAGTGTACGATATTATCTTCACAATGCAAAGTATCATGTAGTATTATATAATAATATCATATGTTACATGTATTTAATAATTTGTAGAATCTCAGTACAAAAGTTTGTACAAGATTTGTTTGGCATTATTTTTTCTAGTTCTACGTGATATGATACGGTATCTACTTATGATACCACTATCATCTCTTTCATCATTAATTGATGTGACACATCAGCTTTTTGCATACATGTAGTACATGATACTAGCTGTGATATTCCCATTGTGAGTAGTCTTATGATGTGAGCGGGATTGGTCTCTCTTGGCACTCGGAAATGGCTAGCGATAAGTCATCAACCCAATTATAAATTGCGGGTAGAAGTGTGTACGGATACTACGGGTGAAAACACATGATCTCTCCTCCATCTAGAGCATGCAATATCGAAGTATGTGCGTTGTTACCTTTTTCAAGGTGTTGGCTCAATGATCGACTTTGCGAAGATTTCAAGTTCCAACATTTATTCGGTTTGACAACATTTGCGTACATGTGATAAATTTGTTTTAAGGCTTTCCTTACGAGTAGTGTACTTATTATTATTATGTTTCTCTCTAATTTGGTTTCGTGGTAAGATTGTGGAGATATCATTGGCGATTAGGTTTTGATTATTGAGTAGGTGGGGTTATGCATTAATCAATACAAATCCCAACGGTCGTCATACTTTTTGAAAATAGATAAAAAAGAATTGACGTGCCAAAACATAAAACGACAAACTAGAATCTCGGTATATTTGTATATAGGTGACTAGTAATTTCTCATATGTGGCTGGTAGTGTACTGCAAGGCTTTCTTAGTAAAAGAAAAAAAGAAGTGTGATGCATCTAACTAAGTGATGTTCCGAGTGAGTAGGTGGGGATTCCACATTGGGCACCAACTTGCAACCATCCACCAATTGCTCCCTCTTACGTACTGCTTGTAGCTCCCCTCTAATATCACCTTTGTTGCTGTCAGCGCTAGTAAATTACGTGTAGCTCGGATAAGACTGCCTCCGACGACCAACTACAGCTTCGAGATGAGTGACTATGGATGCTTTGCTCGAGGCTTTCGACTCACGCCACATGTTATATTCTTCTTCGGTTCCACTGACACCACATGTTTATTCTCCGTGTCCTTCTCCCCTCCACCTTTAGACCATAGCAATGTTATCAATGTTATTAAGCTTTCCTTTGTTTTCTATGTTAGCGGAAAATTTTGTTGCCGTACTTATTTTCTTCGTGCCTAGGCTTGGACATCTACACACTTGCATCCTCACATGAAAAGACATCCATACTTATTATTATCCACTACAAGAATAAAATATCTGCATTGGACTTTTAGCTACTCGTGAGTGGAGTCCAATTTGGGACAGATGCAATGATAATCAATCCCTCGCTTATCGTTGTGCCTGAGTCGTTTAACTAGCCAAAGAATAATGTTGGTTTACTTTCGGTCACTCTGGTCAATTTCTATCACTGTCGCTACATTGCTGGATAGTTTGTTCCTTACTCCGTATGTGCATCAGTTAACCACTAATCTTACCGATTAGTCAAAGGATAATAACATCTAGTTCAAGTAATAACTCCCTATCCCTCAGTCGGCATGGCTGATTAGGGCGCAGCATAGCACATGGGCAGCCCTTCCGGGCCTGTTCCAACAAGGAGCGATGGAGGTTCCTGTTAAAAACCATGGCTTGGACAACAGTGCATACATGTCCTCCATTTTGCGGTAGCGGACATGCAATACTGCTGCCAGCTAGGGTTCAATTTCCTTCTAACCATCCACGGACTGTTGACAAAATACGTGCGCCAGTCAACCGAACAGTATATCTACATGCCCTGTTTGACTACGCGCCAAATAATTACCGCTTATTCAGTTAATTTGCTCTAGCTCCTAGCTAGCCATAGCCATGGACATCTACGTACACGCACTACACTTGTTTGCAGGAGAAAACAACCCTGATCCTTATCATTATACACCAAAGAGTCAACATCTTACATTGGACTTTTAGTACTGGGAGTGTGGAGTCCAATTTATATGGCAGCTGGAAGTATAGTCCTTAGGTTTATCATGCTTGCCTCGTTAATACCTTCTTCCGAATAGCTTAAGCCAGCTTCCTTTCATCCGTATCTGATTAACTTCTTAGTACATTGTCAGCGGGTTACTTATTTTTATACATCTATTTTTTGGCAGTTGTCTTGCGCAGTATGAACTATTTATCGTACCGATTAGCTGAAATCAAAGCAATATATATAGCTTATAGTCCAAAGAACAAGACATTTGAACTTAGGTGTCCTCTCATGTCAATTGATCTCTCATGAGGGTACGAAGTATATAACAAACATAATGTATTTAGAGTAATTACCAGGAGGCACTTGATTCTTTACGCCACCACTAGCTCTCACCTTGCTACAGTACTCGGTCGACCCCTCTCTCTCCGCCGGGCCGATCCGAAGCCACTCCGCCGGAATAGCCGGCCGGAGGCGGTGGAGGTGAAGCGCCGGAGTAGCTTAGGTGTAGATCTTCATATTTAGTGTTGTTTGTGGCTGTTTGCCACCGTTTTGGGCGGATGCCCCATAGAGGAGGCGGTGGCCAGGATCCTTGCCGCCAAATCTTGGCCAAGCTAGGGTTGCTGCTGGAAATTTCTCTGCTCCGGTGATCGGAGGGAGATGAGGCGGCAAGCAACGCCGTCTTCTTCAATAAAGATGCGGCGACAGGCTCTTCTCCATCCTTTGCCTGCTGGTAAGACGGAGATCCCCAGGCCGGCCGTGGAGGCGAGGTGGGGATCATTCTTCCTGCGGCGAGGTACACTGTGACTTCTCTCCTGGCCGGCCTTGGTGGCGAGGAGGAGCTGGAGTGCGGTGTGCTGGTTTTGGTTTCTGATGGAAGACCCTGTCCTCTCTGCCGATGTGGCATGTGGCTGGCCGAGGCTAGTGCGCAGCTTCTTCTTCCTCGCCATGGTGGCCAGATGAGAAGCGGCCGCGATGCTCTGGCGGCCCCTGCTCGTTGGCTTCTGCCTATAGGGTGATACGGAGTTGCTGTCCAAGAACTCCTTCGAGCGAAACACGCGGCGTCATCATGCGGCGCCGTGATCCTTGGCCGGCAAGGCGGCCCTATTCCAACCTCCATGTCGGAGGCCCTCCTCTGCTTCGTTCGCCGGAGCTCAACACCTCTTCAACGCCAAGTGGTCCGTCCCCGGAGGAGGAGAGGTGGCCGGTGGATGCTAAGCCTCACCGGAAGTGTGCTGCTGGGCATTTCGGTGCCGTATCTCGACGGAAACGTCTTGAGATCGCCGGCGACTGGCCCATGGGCTTGATTGCGTTTTCTTCTTTTGCTCCAGGGTGTTTCTTGTTAATTCCGAGGTCCTTTCTTCAAATTTTTGGTTTCTCTGTGCGAGTGATGTAAAAGGACTTCGGTGTAAAATGTACCCGGCACGTGTTGAATGAATGGTTCTTTGGGGTCTTCCAGACCCCTCTCTTGTTTTTAAAAAAAAAGAGTAATTACCAGATCCCCACATGTCTAGGTTCCTAGCCATGGAATAATCTAGCCACATATGCACGGTGAACCCGAAACCCCAGCTGGGTACATGTAGCCCTGTCTTTAGAAATCTTCATTTTAGCACTCTAAAAAGTCTATTGAAGGTATAAAAGCATATAGATGTCTACATTGTACATATAATTATGTTTCTTTCAGTGACCTACAGAAAAAAAGTAAAATATGAAGATACAATCAAATATTTTAACACCTACGTACTAAAATATTTTTTATTTGGCCAAGATACCATATTTCTGACGTTCATAGAAATCATCTTTATGTATCAGTAGAAATATTATATTTTCTTGAAGCTTTTAGATACCGATTTTGTTTTTCTGAAAAATATCAGGCTGCATATAGTGTACGTCTGCATTCTGGTGAATGGCTGTTCTCTCTTCCTAATATTCCATAGCTCCTATGGCAAACCCGCATACAAAAAAAAAGTTTCAATATGTTTATTTTCCTTATTCCAAAAAATAAAAATATTTTATCTCTGAAAGAGTCTCTCTGATCGCTCCTAGGGCAACTTCGGAAGCGCGGACGGAGGACGGCGGTAAGGTTGCTTTCTATTTCAACTATTTTGTTCAACCCCTAGTTGTCACCCCTGTCATCGACACAGCCACATGAGTCGTAGTAGTCGGTACGACGGCGGACAGCAGCGGGAGGTTTTGCGCCAAAACTTTTCTTCCACCCCTGGCATTCGCCTCTCTCCTATACAATCGAACATTTTTCACTTCACTCGGCCAACGTTGACCGGTTATCACCAGCCATCCCTTTTGCCATCCCCGATATGATATCATCGTATCAAGGGCAATTGAAGGGGATGTGTTGCGTTTATCCTGACAGATGGTAGCCCACGTGGGAAACGACCACTGGACGAGCAAAGCATTCAACATGCCTTGAAGATGGTCTAGATGACCCCCCGGCCCTCCTCCCCCCTTCTGGCCATGATTTTCTTAAGGAAATTGGCTAACATTCGCTCCATGTCTATGGTGTTTTAGCTACTTTACCCCTCCTAATTAGTCTAGCTCTGTCCTCCTTGAGTTCAACTTCTGGCTCCATCCCTGTGAGTAGGCGTCCTCTGATTCTCATGCAGGCACGCCACACAAGGCGTAACTAAGCACTTAGTTTATTTTCTATCTTTTGAAAAATGTATTGCACACATATTGAGTTTTTTTGGACAAATATTATCGTTTTTAATTTAAAGCTCATGTTATCGTATGTACATGAGTGTTTTTTTACGATATTTTCCAACGAAACTTCAACCCCTTTCCATTTAAGCAAACTGAAATATAATATCGTTTACAAGAGAATTTTTTTAAAACATAAGGCATTATGCTCAGCTTTAAATGAATAAAGCCACCAACGGCTAGAATTACAGGGTGTTGAGGAGAACAACAACAAAATCCAGAACCATTACATGGCAACACAAAATGAAACGAGATACATAGCCTGCAAACGCCTAGGTCTTTAGAAGTCGAAATAAACGCTGATCAAGGTAGAGGAAGCGAAGCGGAGAACGCCACACCAACAAAAGAGAATGCCTTCATCTGCTCCAAACACGGACACATTGCATCACGGGACAACCAGTCCATCGCCGAAGAGGGCCCCTGCCACCTTGCCCAGGTTCGAGGGCACCGTACCGTTAGATGATGGAACGCTCACCCTACAGCTCGAGTTATAGCCGATAGTCGGGCAACCGAGAAAGAAGAGATTCTGAGCCTTCTCCCCACGGGAAGACCGCCATTCCGAAAGCCACTCAGTCGTATCCAAAGAACCACACCGCAACCACCAATTGACATGACCAGTGGCTCCAAAGGCGGCGCCTTCAAGAAGGAAGCAGCGCCAAGGCGTCGTCATTGCCCCGTCCGGCGAACCAGACTGAGGATTTTCACCCGGAGCAAATGGTGGAGGAGCACCATCTTCAATGACGCCCCAAGGATGGACTCGGCGCTCGAGAGTGCCGACGTCACTCGCACTGGCAATGACGGGCAGGGCTTTCGCCCGAATAGCGACCACCGTCCCACGAAATACGCCAAGATCTGGGAAGGAGCACGGGGATCTCCTGCACCACGTTGACCATCCCGCTGCCCACACAGCCGAGACTGCCCACCATAAGGAGCCGCCGCTCGGGAGTCCAAAGTGCCAACCTATCCCGTCTCCCTCTGGAGAACGAACCGCACGCGCGCAGTCGACCGACCCCACTGCTGCACGGACGCACCTCCGGCACCTGCCTCCCCAACACCACCCTTGATGAGGACATCCCTACTACACTACTACCCCCGTCATTGCAAGATGAAGATGATCCTGCTGTGAAGCTCAAGTCCAATGAAGTCAGGATTGGACCAATAACACGAGCTCGTGCGAAGCTACTCAAACAACAGGTGAACTTGTTCCTAAGTAATATTTTGATCGATGAGAACTTTATACTGCCTAAGTCGTATTACTTATGTATGATCACGTATGAAGAGGAAGCAAGCATCGCACGACAAGGAGAGGAGCAGCTGGACAAGAAGCTGGACGTGAAGCTGGACATGGAGCTGGACATGAAGACACCCCATGGACGCGCGAGGGAGGAGCGGGAGGCATGCGCGAGAGGAGGAGATGCAGTTCAGGCCGGCGTCAGGCCCGGTCAGACTGGCCGTGCCGCCGGGCCACCCGGTCCCAGCCCCGGTCCGACCGGCTTCCACGTCGGATCCGTCCGGTCCAAACCGGGCGCCACGCTTGTGCCAGCCGGGCCACATCTAGTAAGCCTGGACACCTAGCCGATTTCCACCTGGCGCCAGTTCCGGTTTCAACCGGCCTGACACGGTCTCAGGCCCGGTCGACCAGGACCCTGAGCCGGCCGTGTCCGAGTCTGTCTCGACCAGATACCGATCTGGGTCGGTTATTCTTGTATTTTCTCGAACCCTGGTCGACCTGAACCCCTATATAAGTGCCCAGGACGCCCCCAAATTAGGCTTAGACCACATTTAAGATAAACCCTAGTTCATAGTTGATTGCTTTGCAACTCTATTGAATCCTTACACCATATTGCATTGATTTGGTGTAAACCCTGAAAGTCTTGTGTGATCTGCTGTTCCATTGGGAATTAGATGGTTGTAACTTACCGCTTCGTAGTCGGCGGCTACGTGCGCAAGTGTGTAGAGTTGCGAATATCTTGCAGGGTTGAGAGCTGTTGCATTGGCGACAGGGACCAATCAAGAGATCTCGTTGCGTCATACAAGTTATCATCCACTTCATCATCAAGTTATCTCCGCTGTGTTTATCCCGTGATCATCATCACCGCTGTTGCTTACTGAGAAGATCGGGCCACCCCTTTATCATCTTGGTATCAGATTGCAGTGTTTCCTCGGTAAGCCATCCACAATCCACCCCATAGTTGAGTTGTGAGTGTTTCCTATCCAGAAAAAGCCAAAAAAAATTAGGTTTAGGGTTTGCCATAGCCTTAGATTGCACTAATTTCGAGTTTTAGTTGCTTTTCGTAGTTGTTTTTGCGTATCTTTTTCTTCCGTCTAGTATTGTTATGGTTTGTGTTTCCGTTTTCATCTAGAGTCAGTTTTTGTTGCTCCGAGTCCACATAGCATACAGTGTGTTTGTCCAAACCATAGACACAGCCTTTCGATATAAGTGACTAGAAACTTCCCCAGAAGAGACTAGTTTTACTGCTCGACAGGCTGCTCATTAGGGTTTTGGTGCTTTGCATTATCTGTTGGCCTTGTTATCAAGGAGTTGAGTCATAAAATAAAAATAAAAAAACTTGAAAAGAAGCAAAAAGAGCTACATAGCTGCGTGTGATAAAAAGAAAAAAAAGAAAAAAGAAAAAGATAACATGAACACAATTCCATTGATTTTGATGTGGTTCCTATGATGGTGTGTCACCTACTATTGGGTCGGCCTTGGCTCTATGACCATTCTGTGCAACACAATGGCCGTGCCAACACATATCACTTGGAGTTCAAGGGCAAGAACATCAACTTACAGCCTATGTCACCACAACAAATTGTCAATGAATCTCATCAGAAAGTTGAAGTAAACTTGGAGGATGCACCTATAGATAGGCGAGAGAATTGTAATGTCGTGAGTGATATAACGAAAAGTGAGAGAGTGAATTACTTAGTGCTTTTAGCCACCAAAGAAGATATGAGAGAATTTAGTGAGGATCCTACAGCCATGCCTCTTGTGCTCATGCACAGGGGTACAGTTTTGGTTTCTAACGACATGACCCCTATTCCTCTTGGTGTTTCTAAAGTGTTATAGGAATTCAGCGACGTGTTTCCGGAGGAGGTGCCCGCAGGACTACCACCATTGCGTGGTATTGAGCATCAAATTGACTTGATCCCCGGAGCTTCGCTGCCCAATAGGGCACCATATAGGATGAACCCCGAAGAGACGAAGGAGATACAGAAGCAAGTACAAGCGCTACTCGACAAAGGTTATATCCGCATAAGCCTTAGTCCTTGTGATGTTCCTGTTATTCTAGTTCCTAAGAAAGATGGTACATGGCGCATGTGTGTAGATTGTAGAGCGATAAACAACATTACTATTCGATATCGTCATCCTATTCCCTGTTTAGAGGACATGCTAGATAAATTGAGTGGTGCTGATGTTTTCTCTAAAATTGATTTGCGTAGTGGTTATCATCAAATTAGGATGAAAGATGGGGATGAATGGAAAACAACCTTTAAAACAAAATTTTGTTTATATGAGTGGTTAGTAATGCCTTTTGGTTTGACTAATGCACCTAGCACTTTCATGAGACTGATGAACCATGTTTTGTGTGATTTTATTGGCAAGTTTGTGGTTGTGTACTTTGATGACATATTAATCTACAGGCGCAATGAATCTGATCATACTATACATATTCGACATGTTTTGCAAGTATTGCGTGATAATAAACTCTATGGTAATCTTGAGAAATGCACATTTTGCAAAGATAAGGTCATATTTTTGGGTTATGTTGTCTCTCAGCATGGAGTAGAAGTAGATGTGTCTAAAATTGAAGCTATTCAAAATTGGCATACTCCCATGAATGTGAGTCAAGTACGAAGTTTTCATGGTCTAGCTAGGTTTAATAGAAGATTTGTGCCCAATTTTAGTACTATTGTTGCACCTTTGAATGACTTAACTAAAAGGGGTGTTGTCTTTGAGTGGGGCGCAGCCCAAGATCATGCTTTTGATGAACTGAAAAGATTGTTAACTTCTGCACCGTTGCTTGCACTTCCTGATTTCAATAAGCAATTTGAGATTGAATGTGATGCTAGTGGTATTGGAATTGGAGGTGTGTTGATGCAAGAGGGTCACCCAATTGCATATTTTTATGAGAAACTTTCTGGTGCTAAGTTGAACTATCCTATAGATGATAAAGAATTGTATGCTTTAATTAGAGTTCTTGAGGTTTGACAACATTACTTGTGGCCAAAATAATTTATCATACATTCTGATCATGAAGCTTTCAAATATCTAAAAGCTCAGTCTACTTTGCATAAGAGTCTTGCTAAGTGGGTTGAGTTCATTGAGTCTTTTCCATACATTTTAAGCATAAGAAGGGAAAAGATAATATTGTTGCTGATGCTCTATCTAGGAAGAATATGCTATTAACTCAACTTGATGTTAAAATTCCTGGATTAGAGATACTATGTGATTTGTATGCTAGTGATCAAGATTTTGCTGAACCATATCGCTTGTGTGCTATTGGTAAAGCATGGGAGAAATATCACATACATAATGAGTTCTTGTTTAGAGCTAACAAACTATGTGTTCCAGAATCGTCTGTGCGTTTGCTCTTATTGCAGGAATCTCATGCTGGAGGTTTGATGGGTCACTTTGGGCGTGAGAAGACGCTACTCATGCTAGCTGATCACTTTTATTGGCAAAAGATGAGGCGGGATGTGGACAGATATGTGAAGAGGTGCATTACTTGCAACAAGTCCAAGTCCAAGCTGAAGCCTCACGATTTGTATACTCCGTTACCGGCACCTACTACACCTTGGGAAGACATTAGTATGGATTTTGTGTTGGGTTTGCCGCGTACTAAGAGAAGCCATGATTCTATATTTGTGGTAGTGGATAGATTCTCTAAGATGTCACATTTTATTGCCTGCCACAAGAGCGACGATGCGTCGCATATTGCTAACTTGTTTTTCAGGGAGATTGTACGTCTACATGGAGTCCCGAAGACTATTGTTTCTGATCGTGACGTGAAGTTTATGAGGTACTTCTGGAAGACGCTTTGGAGAAAGCTGGGGACGAAGCTGCTTTTCAGCACTACTTGTCATCCCAAACCGATGGTCAAACTGAAGTGGTGAATAGAACATTGTCACAATTGTTGAGATCCATGATCAAGAAGAACCTGAAGGAGTGGGAAGATTGTTTGCCGCATGTGGAGTTTTCTTATAACAGGGCGGTACATTCTACCACAGAGTTGTGTCCGTTTGAGGTGGTGTATTGTTTCAAACCCATTACTCCGCTTGATTTGTTGCCTCTACCCATACATGAGAGAGTCAATATGGAGGCATCCAAGAGGGAAGATTATGTGCGAAAAAATCATGTGAAGACTAAAGAGTTGATAGAGAAGAAAGGCAAGAGCAATGCTGCAAGGATGAACAAGAAGAGCAAGGAGATGTTGTTCAAGCCTAGTGATATGGTCTGGGTACATTTTCGCAAGGATAGGTTTCCGAAGCTACGGAAGTCCAAGTTGCTTCCTCGTGGTGCTGGTTGATGTCTACGCACGCTTCTATTCCTGTAGACACTGTTGGGCCTCCAAGAGCAGAGGTTTGTAGAACAGCAGCAAGTTTCCCTTAAGTGAATCACCCAAGGTTTATCGAACTCAGGGAGGAAGAGGTCAAAGATATTCCTCTCAAGCAACCCTGCAATCACGATACAAGAAGTCTCTTGTGTCCCCAATGATGTCTACACACGCTTCTATTCCTGTAGACAGTGTTGGGCCTCCAAGAGCAGAGGTTTGTAGAACAGCAGTAAGTTTTCCCTTAAGTGGATCACCCAAGGTTTATCGAACTCAGGGAGGAAGAGGTCAAAGATATTCCTCTCAAGCAACCCTGCAATCACAATACAAGAAGTCTCTTGTGTCCCCAACACACCTAATACACTTGTCAGATGTATAGGTGCACTAGTTCGGCGAAGAGATAGTAAAACACAGGTGGTATAGATGATGGTAATATTGCAGGAAGTAAAGATGCAGTAAAACAGTAAACAAGCGGTGCCGTAAAATAGCTTGCCGGCGTGGGAAGCAATTCTCCGTGGTGTAACTTTCTATTCGGAAACAAGGCCTAGGGATCATACTTCCACTACTCGGACACTCTCAACATTGATCACATAACTCGAATAAACAAATACTACTTTCTCTACACTCTCTTGTTGGATGACAAACACCATTCATTGCGTAGGGCTACAAGAGCACCTCAATGCCGGAGTTAACAAGCTCCACAACATTCGATGTTCATATTTAAATAACCTTAGAGTGCATAATAGATCATTGCAATTTAGACCGAGAACTAACATAGCGCACACACTGTCACCATTACACTATGAAAGGGGGAATAGATCACATCAATACTATCATAGTAATAGTTAACTTCATAATCTACAAGAGATCACAATCATAGCTTATACCAAGTACTACATGATGCACACACTGTCACCATTACATCATGAAGGAGGAATAGACTACTTTAATAACATCACTAGAGTAGCACATAGATGATATTCAACTAGATCACAAAGCTCATGATCACATAAAGATCACATGGGAGAGAGAGATGAACCACATAGCTACCGGTACAGCCCTTAGCCTCGAGGGAGAACTACTCCCTCCTCATCATGGGAGACAAGCAGCGGCGATGAAGATGGCGGTGGTGTCGATGGAGATGCCTTCCGGGGGCACTTCCCCGTCCCGGCGGCGTGCCGGAACAGAGACTTCTGTCCCCCGAATCTTGGCTTCGCGATGGCGGCGGCTGCGTAACTTTTCTCGTCAGGGGCTTATTCCTCCGAAGTTTTTAGGTCAGGAAGGCTTTTATAGGCGGAGAGACCGAGTCGGAAGGGGTCTGGGGCAGCCAGACAACAGGGGGGCACGCCCCCCCTTGGGCCGCGCCGCCCTAGCGTGTGGGGCCCCCTGGCTCCCCTCTGGTCTCTCTCCGGTGTTCTGGAAGCTTCGTGGAAAAATAAGATACTGGGCGTTGATTTCGTCCAATTCCGAGAATATTTCCTTACTAGGATTTCTGAAACCAAAAACAGCAGAAAACAGGAACTGACACTTCGGCATCTCGTCAATAGGTTAGTTCCGGAAAACGCATAAAAATGATATAAAGTGTGAACAAAACATGTAGGTATTGTCATAAAACAAGCATGGAACATCAGAAATTATAGATACGTTGGAGACGTATCAGCATCCTCAAGCTTAGTTCCTACTCGTCCTCGAGTAGGTAAACGATAAAAAGAATAATTTCTGTAGTGACATGCTACTTACATAATCTTGATCATACTATTGTAAAGCATATGAGATGAATGAAGTGATTCAAAGCAATGGTAAAGACAATGATTAAACAACTGAATCATATAGCAAAGACTTTTCATGAATAGTACTTTCAAGACAAGCATCAATAAGTCTTGCATAAAAGTTAACTCATAAAGCAATAGATTCAAAGTAGAAGGCATTGAAGCAACATAAAGGATTATTAAGTTTCAGCAATTGCTTTCAACTTGTAACATGTATATCTCATGGATAGTTGTCAACATAAAGCAATATAACAAATGCAATAGGTAAACATGTAAGAATCAATGCACACAGTTGACACAAGTGTTTGCTTCTAAGATAGAAAGAAGTAGGTAAACTGACTCAACATAAAGCAAAAGAATGGCCCTTCGCAGAGGGAAGCAGGGATTAAATCATGTGCTAGAGCTTTTCAAGTTTTGAAATCATATAGAGAGCATAAAAGTAAAGTTTTGAGAGGTGTTTGTTGTTGTCAACGAATGGTAATGGGTACTCTAACTACCTTATCAACCAGACTTTCAAGAGCGGCTCCCATGAAGGACGTTATCTCTACCAGCAAGGTAGATCGTCCCTCTTCTCTTTTGTTTACACATGTATTTTAGTTTCATTATTGATGACACTCCTCCCAACCTTTTGCTTACACAAGCCATGGCTAACCGAATCCTCGGGTGCCTTCCAACATTCACATACCATGGAGGAGTGTCTATTTGCAAAATTAAGTTGCTTACTCGATAGATCGGGGCAAAGCATGTGAAGAGAATTATTAATGCAAGATAATTAATTGGGGCTGGGCACCCCATTGCCGACTCTTTTTGCAAAATTATTGGATAAGCGGATGAAGCCACTAGTCCATTGTGAAAGTCTGTCAAAAGTAAATGACAAGATTGAAAGATAAAACACCACATACTTCCTCATGAGCTATAAAACATTGACACAAATAAGAGATAATAGCTTTTGAATTGTTTAAAGGTAGCGCATGAATTATTTGCTTGGAATGGCAGAAAATACCACATAGTAGGTAGATATGGTGGACACAAATGGCATAGGTTTTGGCTCAAGGATTTGGATGCACGAGAAGTATTCCCTCTCAGTACAAGGCTAGGCTAGCAAGGTTGTTTGAAGCAAACTCAAGTATAAAACGGTGAAGCAAGACTCACATATGAACATATTGTAAGCATTATAAGACTTTACATCGTCTTCCTTGTTGTTCAAACACCTTAACCAGAAAATATCTAGACTCTAGAGACCAATCATGCAAACCAAATTTTAACAAGCTCTATGTAGTTCTTCATTAATAGGTGCAAAGTACATGATGCAAGAGCTTAAACATGATCTATATGAGCACAACAATTGCCAAGTATCAAATTATTCAAGACCATATACCAATTACCACATGAAGCATTTCCTGTTTCCAACCAAATAGCAATTAACGAAGCGGTTTTCAACTCCGCCATGAACATTAAAAGTAAAGCTAAGAACACATGTGTTCATACGCAACAGCGGAGCGTGTCTCTCTCCCACACAAGCATGAATTTATTCGAACATAAACAAAAATAAAAGCAAACAGACGCTCCAAGTAAAGTACATAAGATGTGACCGAATAAAAATATAGTTTCAAGAGAAGAAACCTGATAAATTGTTGATGAAGAAGGGGATGCCTTGGGCATCCCCAAGCTTAGACGCGTGAGTCTTCTTGAAATATGCAGGGATGAACCACTGGGGCATCCCCAAGCTTAGACTTTTCACTCTTCTTGATCATAGTATATCATCCTCCTCTCTTGACCCTTGAAAACTTCCTCCACACCAAACTCGAAACAAACTCATTAGAGGGTTAGTGCATAATCAAAAATTCACATGTTCGGAGGTGACACAATCATTCTTAACACTTCTGGACATTGCCCAAAGCTACTGGAAGTCAATGGAACAAAGAAATCCATCCAACACAGCAAAAGAGGCAATGCGAAATAAAAGGCAGAATCTGTCAAAACAGAACAGTCCGTAAAGACGAATTTTTTAGAGGCACTGGACTTGCTCAGATGAAAAATCTCAAAACTAATGAAAGTTGCGTACATATCTGAGGAACACGCACGTAAATTGGCAGATTTTTCTGAGTTACTACAGAGAGCCCTGCCCAAATTCGTGACAGATAGAAATCTGTTTCTGCGCAGAAATCCAAATCTAGTATCAACCTTCTATCAGAGACTTCACTTGGCACAACAATGCAATAAAATAAAGATAAGGAGAGGTTGCTACAGTAGTAACAACTTCCAAGACACAACAAAACAGTAGCAAAATAAAAACATGGGTTATCTCCCAAGGAGTGCTTTCTTTATAGCCATTAAGATGGACTCAGTAATTTCAATGATGCACTCCCAAGAAATAAGAGTTGAAGCAAAAGAGAGCATCAAAAAGCAAATTCAAAACACATTTAAGTCTAACCCACTTCCTATGAAAAGTAATCTTGTAAATAAACAAATTCATGAAGCATAATGCAACAAGCATAGGAAGATAAAACCGAGTGTAACTTCAAAAATTTCAGCATATAGAGAGGTGTTTTAGTAACATGAAAATTTCTACAACCATATTTTCCTCTCTCATAAAGATTTTCAGTAGCATCATGAACAAACTCAACAATATAACTATCAGATGAAACATTCTTATCATGAGCTATATGCATAAAATTATTACTCTCCACATAAGCATAATCAATTTTATTAGTTGTAGTGGGAGCAAATTCAACAAAGTAGCTATCATTATTATTCTCATCAAGTGTAGGAGGCATAGTATAATCATAATAAAATTTACTCTCCATAGTAGGCGGCACCAAAAGACCACTATCATTATAATCATCATAAATAGGAGGCAAAGTATCATCAAAGAAAATTTTCTCCTCAATGCTTGGGGGACTAAAAATGTCATGCTCATCAAAACCAGCTTCCCCAAGCTTAGAATTTTCCATATCATTAGCAACAATGGTGTTCAAAGCGTTCATACTAATATCATTGCTACTAGCATGCAAATAAGATTCCATAGGTTTTTTAATTTTCGCAGCAAACAATCCATGTCTTAACTCAGGAAATAGCTTAAAAAGCTCATAATCGCTTTCCATTATGCATAACTAGTGAAATAAAAACAAGAAACAAAAAGATGCAATTGCAGGATCTAAAGGAAATATCTTCGAGCACTTACAACGGCACCAGAAAATAACTTAGTTACCTGGGACCGGAGTATGAGTGCCTTTTACCTTTCCTCCCGCGCAACGGCGCCAGAAAATATGCTTGATGTCTACGCACGCTTCTATTCCTGTAGACAGTGTTGGGCCTCCAAGAGCAGAGGTTTGTAGAACAGCAGCAAGTTTTCCCTTAAGTGGATCACCCAAGGTTTATCGAACTCAGGGAGGAAGAGGTCAAAGATATTCCTCTCAAGCAACCCTGCAATCACAATACAAGAAGTCTCTTGTGTCCCCAACACACCTAATACACTTGTCGGATGTATAGGTGCACTAGTTCGGCGAAGAGATAGTAAAACACAGGTGGTATAGATGATGGTAATATTGCAGGAAGTAAAGATGCAGTAAAACAGTAAACAAGCGGTGCCAGAAAATAGCTTGCTGGCGTGGGAAGCAATTCTTTGTGGTGTAACTTTCTATTCGGAAACAAGGCCTAGGGATCATACTTTCACTAGTGGACACTCTCAACATTGATCACATAACTGAATAAACAAATACTACTTTCTCTACACTCTCTTGTTGGATGACAAACACCATTCATTGCGTAGGGCTACAAGAGCACCTCAATGTCGGAGTTAACAAGCTCCACAACATTCGATGTTCATATTTAAATAACCTTAGAGTGCATAATAGATCATTGCAATTTAGACCGAGAACTAACATAGCGCACACACTTGTCACCATTACACTATGAAAGGGGGAATAGATCACATCAATACTATCATAGTAATATTTAACTTCATAATCTACAAGAGATCACAATCATAGCTTATACCAAGTACTACATGATGCACACACTATCACCATTACATCATGAAGGAGGAATAGACTACTTTAATAACATCACTAGAGTAGCACATAGATGATATTCAACTAGATCACAAAGCTCATGATCACATAAAGATCACATGGGAGAGAGAGATGAACCACATAGCTACCGGTACAGCCCTTAGCCTCGATGGAGAACTACTCCCTCCTCATCATGGGAGACAGCAGCGGCGATGAAGATGGCGGTGGTGTCGATGGAGATGCCTTCCGGGGGCACTTCCCCGTCCCGGCGGCGTGCCGGAATAGAGACTTCTGTCCCCCGAATCTTGGCTTCGCGATGGCGGCGGCTGCGTAAATTTTCTCGTCCCGTGGCTTATTCCTCCAAAGTTTTTAGGTCAGGAAGGCTTTTATAGGCGGAGAGACGGAGTCGGAAGGGGTCTGGGGCAGCCAGACAACAGGCGGGCGCGCCCCCCCTTGGGCCACGCCGCCCTGGCGTGTGGGGCCCCCTGGCTCCCCTCTGGTCTCTCTCCGGTGTTCTGGAAGCTTCGTGGAAAAATAAGATACTGGGCGTTGATATCGTCCAATTCCGAGAATATTTCCTTACTAGGATTTCTGAAACCAAAAACAGCAGAAAACAGGAACTGGCACTTCGGCATCTCGTCAATAGGTTAGTTCCGGAAAACGCATAAAAACGATATAAAGTGTGAACAAAACATGTAGGTATTGTCATAAAACAAGCATGGAACATCAGAAATTATAGATACGTTGGAGACGTATCACCCAACACACCTAATACACTTGTCAGATGTATAGGTGCACTAGTTCGGCGAAGAGATAGTGAAATACAAGTAATATGGATGAATATGAGTGGTAATAGCAATCTGAAATAAAGATGGCAGCGAGTAAACATGCAACGAACATGTAAGTAAGCGGTGTTTGCAGTATTGGAAACAAGGCCTAGGGATCCTACTTTCACTAGTGGACACTCTCAACATTGATCACATAATAAATAAATAACTTCTCCTCACTTGTGCTACATATACTCTTGTTTGATAACAAACACCATTCATTGTGTAGGGCTACAAGAGCTCCCTCAAGCCGGAGTTAACAAGCGCCACAACATTCGGTGTTCATATTTAAGTAACCTTTAGAGCATAATAGATCATTGCAATTTAGACCGAGAACTAACATAGCATACACACCGTTGATGACCCACAAGTATAGGTGGTGTATCGTAGTATCTTCGATAAGTAAGAATGTCGATCCCAACGAGGAGCAGAAGGTGTTGACAAGCAGTTTCGATGAAGGATTCACTTGTAAATGCTCACGAGACAAGTATTCAGGGGGTTTTGATGTAACAGTTGAATAAAGTACGAGTAAGTAAAGTGCGAGAGTAACAATTGCAGCGAGTGGCCCTATCCTTTTTAGCACAAAGGACAAGCCGGTTTGTTTACTTATAATGACCAAACGTTCTCGAGGACACACGGGATTTTAGTCTAGTGCTTTCGCTACATACGGCTAAATAATCTTCATTGTTATGATAAGTGTTGTGTGGGTGAACCTATGCTAATGTACCGCCCTTCCTAGGACTAATACATACTTGTGATTATACCCCTTGCAAGCATCCGCAACTACAAGAAAGTAATTAAGAATAAATCTAACCACAGCCTTAAACTCTGGGATCCTGCTATCCCTCCTGCATCGATATACCAACGGGGGTTTAGGTTTCTGTCAATCCGGCAACCCCGCAATTGGCAAACGAGTACAAGATGCATTCTCCTAGGCCCATAAATGGTGAAGTGTCATGTAGTCGACGTTCACATGACACCACTAGAAGAATAACACCACAACTTAAATATCATACCATTGAATATTAATCAACCATAGTTCACTACTAACATTTAGACTTCACCCATGTCCTCAAGAACTAAACGAACTACTCACGAGACATCATATGGAACATGATCAGAGGTGATATGATGATGAATAACAATCTGAACATAAACCTTGGTTCAATGGTTTCACTCAATAGCATCAACAACAAGTAGAAATAGATACCGGGAGAGTTTCCCCTATCAAACAATCAAGATCAAACCCAAATTGCTACGGCGGTGACGAGGTGCTGCGGTGGAGACGGCGGTGATGATGGTGGAGATGATGATGATGGTGATGGAGATGATGTCCAGCTCGATGTCGGTGACGATGGCGTCGATTTCCCCCCCGGGAGGGAATTTCCCCGGCGGATTCCTGCCCGCCGGAGAGCTCTTTTCTCTCTGGTGTTCTCCGCCACGCAGAGGCGGCTGTAACTCTTCGCGAGGTACCCTCCGTGGCTTAGGTCTTCGGGACGAAGGGTTTCGCGAAGAAAAGGAGGCGAAAGGGGCTGTGGGGCCCCCACACCACATGGTGGCGCGGCCAGGCCATGGGCCGCGCCGGCTCGTGGTCCGGCCCCACCTTGGGCCCTCTCGGCTCCTCCTTCGGCTCCCTTCGTCATCTTGAAAAATAGGATTTTTGGTATAATTTCCTTCCACAGTTGATCTTCCGAAATATTGCGTTACGACGGTGCTTTTTCCAGCGAGAATCCCGGCTCCGGTGCTTGATCCTCCAATAATGATGAAACATGCAAAATAGATGAAATAACATAAGTATTGTGTCCAAATATGAAATATATCAATGAATAACAGCAAATTATGATACAAAATAGTGATGCAAATTGGACGTATCAACTCCCCCAAGCTTAGACTTCGCTTGTCCCCAAGCGAAGCCGAACTCGATAAACGAGACCACATGTTTATGGAGTGAAGAGTCGATCAATAAAATACGGACAAGAAGCATCATATTCATTCACACAAGACATTCTAGTAAACAACTTCCTCATATAACTCAACTTGAAATAAGTATAAAGTAATCACAAATAAAAGTGCATAAGAAATCATAGTTGGTGATGGCAAACTTCGTTCTTGGTCAGAGAACAATTAACAAATTATACTTATCTCATTGAGCAGCGCTCTCATGTTAAAGTTTATAAGGCACAACTTGCATACTCAATCATAATGGTCTCCTCATGATCATTGATACTTGCAAAGCTATATTCATTCAGATAAAACTTGTACTAAACAAGGAAGAGTAAAGACATGATGAAGCAAATCACAATATAATGGTTTGATCACAACAACTCAAATGCTTGCTTGAGATGGAGGGAAATAGGATTATCGACTCAACATAAAGTAAAAGACGGGCCCTTCGCGAGAGGAAGCGAGTGATTAAATCATGTGCTAGAGCTTTTTTCAGTTTTGAAATCATATAGAGATAATAAAAGTAACATTTTGAGAGGTGTTTGTTGTTGTCAACGACTGGTAGCGGGTACTCTAACCCCCTTGCCAGACAAACCTTCAAAGAGCGGCTCCCATTTTATTTTTATTTTGTGTGGCACTCCTTCCAACCTTTCTTTCACAAACCATGGCTAACCGAATCCTCGGGTGCCTGCCAACAATCTCATACCATGAAGGAGTGCCTTTTTATTTTAGTTTTATTATGATGATGACACTCCCCCAACCTTTGCTTACACAAGCCATGGCTAACCGAATCCTTCGGGTGCCATCCATCAATCACATACCATGGAGGAGTGTCTATTTAGTTTAATTAATTTGGGACTGGGAATCCCATTGCCGACTCTTTTTGCAAAATTGTTGGATAAGCGGATGAAGCCACTAGTCCATTGGTGAAAGTTGCCCAACAAGATTGAAAGATAAAACACCACATACTTCCTCATGAGCTATAAAACATTGACACAAATAAGAGATACTAAGTTTTGAATTGTTTAAAGGTAGCACATGAAGTATTTACTTGGAATGGCAGAAAATACCATATAGTAGGTAGGTATGGTGGACACAAATGACATAGGTTTGGGCTAAGGTTTGGATGCACGAGAAGTATTCCCTCTCAGTACAGGTCTTTGGCTAGCAAGGCTAATTAGCAAGCATCAGAGTTGAAGGAAACAAACAAATATACATGTGATAGAAACAATCATGCATCTTCCTTGTAAGCACAAACAATTTTAACTTCGGAATAATAAGCTATGAGCTAACAAGAAAGAAAGACAATGAAATAACTACATGTACTTTTTTTTTCTTTTCTACTTGAACCTCAAAGTGTTGTTGCTATTGACCAATGCTAAGTTTGCCAAAACCAAATAGATTTATTCAATGCTCCCAAAGTGATACCAATACTAACAACAAGGTAAATCATATAATAGAGATTGCAAACTAAAATAAGATGTGCGATATGTAAATGATAAGACTTCTCATTAATATTTCATAACGATAACTCACACCAAGGGATACATAGATAACAACTAAAAGAGAGATACTTCCAAACTGCAACCCATCCTATATGATAACTTCCCTACTCATGATATGACACTACTTGACAATAAAAAGTAAAAGGTAGTGATGATGTGATACCGCGGCACTCCCCCAAGCTTGGAACAAACCAAGGGGATGCCAATACCGATGATGAATTACTCCTTTGGCGATGGTGGTGATGAATTCCCGACAAGCTTCTTACAGATCTCCTTCAGCTTCGGTTTCTCGGCTTGACAATTCTGCACTAAGACTCGAAGATATTCATTGTTATACGAAGTTGGCGATGATGACCTTGTGATGTGAATCGAATGGTATTCCAGCATTCTTCGGAGACGGCAATTCTCGTCCTGGAGTATCTCCACTTCTCTTCTTAGAGCCCGATATTGATCACAAAACTCATCGGTAGTCCATAGAGCTTCTTCCAACACAGGGAAGGAGTCGAGGCTAAGAGCGGGTGGTAAAGGTCCCTGCAAGTTATGAGAAAAAGAACGTCGAGTGTCAACAGATCCCACCAAGATTTGCTTGCTCCCAATGGCTTGCTGCTCTTGTCTTGATGGCACCCTCTTCACTTCTTCCTCCGAAAGCCCCTTGCCCTTGTTGTTGGAGGCCATGGTGCTTCTAGACCGAAAACAGATCCTGGCAGAAACAGCTTGAAACAAAACACGTCGAGAAAACGATATACGGACTTCCAGGGGTACGGGGGATTATATAGCAAATATTTTCACGACAAAAGGAAAGTACCAGATCGAACCAGAGTCGGAAAGGGGCGACGAAGCGGCCAAACCATAGGGCGGCGCGGGCCCTGGCCAGGCCGCGCCGGCCTATGGTGGCATGCCCTCGTGCGTCCTTTCCACTCCATTTCGAACTCGTAATTTTTCATATTTTCCAAAAATAGCAAAAATATAGTTCGGAAAGTAAATTGCGAACTTTTCATTACCAGTACTGTTACCTATTCAAAGTCGAGTTCTGGCGGACTGTCAATTTGTCCTTTGATAAAAGCCTCCGGTGTTTCCACTTGAATAATATCAACATCAACATTATAGGAATCACCCGAGATATAATGCTTGAGTCTTTGTCCATTCACCACTTGCGTGGCATTGCCTTGGAGAGAGCTAATTTTAATTGCTCCTGAACGATACACCTCCTCAACAACATATGGTCCTTCCCATTTCGAGAGTAATTTCCCTGCAAAGAGTCTGAGACGAGACCGATAGAATAGGACTTTATCCCCAACATTAAATTCTCTTTTGATAATCCTTCTATCATGCCATTTTTTAACTTTCTCTTTAAAGAGTTTAGCATTTTCATAAGCTTCACTTCTCCATTCATCTAGAGAACTTAATTGCAACAACCTCTTATCACCAGCTAGTTTAGGATCTTTATTTAATTCTCTAACTGCCCAATAAGCTTTGTGCTCTAGTTCTAAAGGTAAATGACAAGCTTTTCCGTAAACCATTTTATAAGGTGACATTCCCATGGGATTTTTATAAGCAGTTCTATAAGCCCATAGTGCATCCTTCAATTTACTAGCCCAATTCTTTCTAGTTTTATTAACGGTCTTTCCCAAAATAGATTTAATCTCTCTATTTGATAATTCTACTTGACCACTAGTTTGAGGATGATAAGCGGAAGCAATTCTATGATTAATACCATACCTAGCAAGAGTTTTTCTAAAACCTCCATGAATAAAATGAGAACCTCCATCAGTCATAATAAATCTAGGCACTCCAAATCTAGGAAAAATAATGTCTAAAAGCATTCTTAAAGAGGTCTCACCATCAGCACTTTTTGTAGGTATGGCTTCCACCCATTTAGTAACATAATCAACAACAACAAGTATATGAGTATTACCTTCTGAAGACGAAAAAGGTCCCATGAAGTCAAATCCCCAACAATCAAATGGTTCAATAACAAGAGTATAATTCATAGGCATTTCATTACGTCTGGAGATATTACCAACCCTTTGGCATTCATCACAAGATAAAATAAACTTTCTCGTATCCTTGAAGAGAGTTGGCCAATAAAAACCTGATTGTAGAACCTTTTGCGCGGTTCTTTCTCCGGCGTGATGTCCTCCATAAACACTACCATGACATTTACTCAATATCTCTTGTTGTTCATATTCGGGAACACACCTTCGCAGAATACCATCCACTCCTTCTTTATATAAGTGTGGGTCATCCCAGAAATAATGCCTCAAGTCATAAAATAATTTCCTCCTTTGCTGAGCTGAAAAGGTTGGAGGCAAGTACTTGGAAACAATAAAGTTAGCATAATCAGCATACCAAGGATTGTCTCGCGAGCTCACCTTTATTACAGCCAATTGTTCATTTGGAAAACTATCATTAACAGGAATAGGATCATAAGCAATATTTTCCAATCTAGACAAATTATCAGCAACAGGATTATCAGCACCTTTCCTATCTACAATATGTAAATCAAATTCTTGCAAAAGAAGTACCCATCTAATAAGTCTCGGCTTAGCATCTTTCTTTGTCATAAGGTATCTAATTGCAGCATGATCAGTATGAATAGTAACTTTTGAATCAACAATATAGGATCTAAATTTATCACAAGCAAAGACTACAGCTAATAATTCTTTTTCAGTTGTAGCATAATTTCTTTGAGCAGCATCAAGAGTTTTACTAGCATAATGAATAACATTCAGTTTTTTATCTACTCGCTGTCCAAGAACAGCGCCTACAGAAAAAATCACTAGCATCACACATAATTTCAAAAGGTAAATTCCAATCGGGAGGTTCAACTACGGGAGCAGTTGTTAAGGCTTTCTTTAGAGTTTCAAAAGCTTCCTTACAATCATCATCAAAAACAAAAGGTACGTCTTTTTGAAGAAGATTAGTAAGAGGCTTTGAAATCTTGGAGAAATCTTTAATAAATCTCCTATAAAACCCAAGCATGACCAAGAACACTACGAATACCTTTAACATCCCTCGGATAGGGCATCTTCTCAATTGCTTCAACTTTAGCTCTATCAACTTCAATACCTCTCTCGGAAATTTTATGTCCCAATACAATTCCTTCATTAACCATAAAGTGGCATTTCTCCCAATTAAGAACAAGGTTAGTTTCTTCACATCTCTGCAAAACTTTATCAAGGTTTCGCAAACAACTATCAAAAGAATTCCCATAGACGGAAAAATCATCCATGAATACTTCCACAATACTCTCGCAAAAACCATGAAAAATAGCAGACATGCATCTTTGAAAAGTAGCGAGGAGCATTACATAAACCAAAAGGCATACGCCTATAAGCATAAGTTCCATAGGGACAAGTAAAAGTGGTTTTCTCTTGATCTTTAGCTTTAACAACAATTTGTGAAAACCCGAATAACCATCAAGAAAGCAAAAATGAGTATTTTTAGACAATCTTTCTAACATTTGATCAATAAATGGTAAAGGGTAATGATCTTTCTTAGTAACTTTATTAACTTTTCGAAAATCAATGCACATTCTATACCCTACAACTACTCTTTGAGGGACGAGCTCATCATTATCATTAGGCACAACAGTCATTCCTCCTTTCTTGGGAACGCAATGCACAGGACTAACCCATCTACTATCAGCAATAGGATATATAATACCAGCTTCAAGAAGTTTTAATACCTCGTTCCTTACCACTTCCTTCATCTTCGGAATTAGACGACGCTAATGTTCAACAACAGGCTTTGCATCATCTTCCATATTAATAGCATGTTGGCAAATAGAAGGAGAAATCCCCTTCAAATCATCAAGAGTGTAGCCAATAGCTCCTCGGTGTTTCTTCAATATTTCCAATAACCTTTCTTCCTCAATCTCTGAAAGCTTAGAACTAATAATAACAGGATATATTTTCTTATCATCAATATGAGCATATTTAAGATTATCAGGTAAAGGCTTTAATTCAAAAACAGGATCTTCCTTTGGTGGCGGCGTTGTACCCAGATCTTCCACCGGTAAATCATGCTTAAGAATAGGTTGGCGAAGAAAAATTTCCTCAAGCTCATCTCTTTCTTTCCTAAAAACTTCACTCTCGCTATCCTCCAAATGTTGCTGCAAAGGATTATTAGGAACAAGAACAATAGATGCACACTTGCTCCATTTTAAAATCATCACTAGGCAAATCAGCTTTATAAGGAGTTTTGGTAAATTTAGAGAAGTTAAACTCATAAGATTCACCAGCAAATTTAGTCAAAATTTTCTCTTTCTTGCAATCTATAATAGCTCCACAAGTATTTAGAAAAGGTCTACCAAAAATGATAGGACAATAATCACTAGCAGCAGAACCAAGTACCAAAAAGTCAGCAGGATATTTAATCTTACCGCATAAAACTTCTACATCTCGAACAATACCAATTGGAGAAATAGTTTCTCTATTAGCCAGCTGAATAACCACATCAATATCTTCAAGTTCATAAGAATCAATTTCGTGCATAATCTCCGTGTAAAGCTCATAAGGAATAGCACTAACACTTGCACCAATATCACATAAACCATAATAGCAATGATCACCAATTCTAACGAGATAGCATAGGAACACTAACTTGTTTGGGTTTATTAGGATGTGAAACAATATTAGAAGCATCTTCACGAGAAAATAATATGACCATCCTCCACATTTTCAATCACAAGATCTTTAACTATTGCAACAACGAGGTTCAACTTTTATTTGTTCTTCGGGTTCTACGGGTTTCTTTTCACTTTTATGAACCGCACTATTTATAACGAGTACTCCTTCATTTTAGCAGGGAAAGGAGTTTTTTCAATATAAGCTTCGGGAATAACATGATCGGCAGTTTCAACTACAACGCATTTATTAATAGATGAATCAATTTTATCTTTATACGGTTCATGGTACTTATCAAAATTCTTCTTGGGCAATTCATAATGAGAGGCAAAAGCTTTATAAAGATTTGCAGCAACTTGAGAATCAAGACCATATGTAGCACTCATATTACGAAATTTATCAGTATCCATAAAAGCTTCAATGCATTTATAATCATAAATTATACCTGATTCTCTATCCTTGTCGTTCTCCCAACCTTCAGTATTTTCTTGGATCCGATCAAGAAGGTCCCTTTTAAACTCTTCTTTGTTGCGTGTAAATGATCCAGAACAAGAGGTATCCAGCAAGGTCTTGTCTTGAAAAGAAAGTCTTGCATAGAAATTATCAATAATAACATTACCAGGAAGCTCATGAATGGGGCATTTGAGCATTAAAGACTTCAATCTCCCCCAAGCTTGGGCAATACTCTCTCCATCATGAGGCCAAAAATTATATATGCGATTCCGATCCTTGTGAATTTCACTTGGAGGATAGAACTTAGAATAAAACCGGGGCACAATATCATTCCATTCAAGAGAATCCCCATTATCCGAGTAATTTATACCAATGCGCCGCCTTACCAGACAGCGATAAAGAGAATAGTTTCTTCCTCACTTCATCCATAGCAATACCTGCACACTTGAATAAACCGCATAATTCATGCAAAAACAATAAATGATCTCCAGGGTGGACAGTTCCATCCCCTTTGTAGCGGTTATCCATAACACGTTCAATAATTTTCATAGGTATTTTATATGGTATCACTTCCTCACCTGGCGCCTCATCCACTACCGTTGCAGTAGTAGTAGATTTCCCAAATAGAAATTGAAGAGAAGATCTCTCCATAATGACTTATAGCAGCAGGCAGAAATAAAATCAGCACAGACAGTAAAGGTTTCCCTTACCAATTCCGCTTACCAATAGCGCTTCACTCCCCGGCAAAGGCGCCAGAAAATAGTCTTGATGACCCACAAGTATAGGGGGTGTATCGTAGTATCTTCGTTAAGTAAGAATGTCGATCCCAACGAGGAGCAGAAGGTGTTGACAAACAGTTTCGATGAAGGATTCACTGTAAATGCTCACAAACAAGTATTCAGGGGGTTTTGATGTAACAGTTGAATAAAGTACGAGTAAGTAAAGTGCGAGAGTAACAATTGCAGCGAGTGGCCCTTTTTAGCACAAAGGACAAGCCGGTTTGTTTACTTATAATGACCAAACGTTCTCGAGGACACACGGGATTTTAGTCTAGTGCTTTCGCTACATACGGTTAAATAATCTTCATTGTTATGATAAGTGTTGTGTGGGTGAACCTATGCTAATGTACCGCCCTTCCTAGGACTAATACATACTTGTGATTATACCCCTTGCAAGCATCCGTAACTACAAGAAAGTAATTAAGAATAAATCTAACCACAGCCTTAAACTCTGGGATCCTGCTATCCCTCCTGCATCGATATACCAACGGGGGTTTAGGTTTCTGTCACTCCGGCAACCCCGCAATTGGAAAACGAGTACAAGATGCATTCTCCTAGGCCCATAAATGGTGAAGTGTCATGTAGTCAACGTTCACATGACACCACTAGAAGAATAACACCACAACTTAAATATCATACCATTGAATATTAATCAACCATAGTTCACTACTAACATTTAGACTTCACCCATGTCCTCAAGAACTAAACGAACTACTCACGAGACATCATATGGAACATGATCAGAGGTGATATGATGATGAATAACAATCTGAACATAAACCTTGGTTCAATGGTTTCACTCAATAGCATCAACAACAAGTAGAAATAGATACCGAGAGAGTTTCCCCTATCAAACAATCAAGATCAAACCCAAATTGCTACGGCGGTGACGAGGTGCTGCGGTGGAGACGGCGGTGATGATGGTGGAGATGATGATGATGGTGATGGAGATGATGTCCAGCTCGATGTCGGTGACGATGGCATCGATTTCCCCCTCCGGGAGGGAATTTCCCCGGCGGATTCCTGCCCGCCGGAGAGCTCTTTTCTCTCTGGTGTTCTCCGCCCCGCAGAGGCGGCTGTAACTCTTCGCGAGGTACCCTCCGTGGCTTAGGTCTTCGGGACGAAGGGTTTTGCGAAGAAAAGGAGGCGAAAGGGGCTGTGGGGCCCCCACACCACATGGTGGCGCGGCCAGGCCATGGGCCGCGCTGGCCTGTGGTCTGGCCCCACCTTGGGCCCTCTCAGCTCCTCCTTCTGGCTCCCTTCGTCATCTTGAAAAATAGGATTTTTGGTATAATTTCCTTCCACAGTTGATCTTCCGAAATATTGCGTTCTGACGGTGTTTTTTCCAGCAGAATCCTGGCTCCGGTGCTTGATCCTCCAATAATGATGAAACATGCAAAATAGATGAAATAACATAAGTATTGTGTCCAAATATGAAATATATCAATGAATAACAGCAAATTATGATACAAAATAGTGATGCAAATTGGACGTATCAACCGTCACCAATAGCTATGAAAGGGGGAATAGATCACATCAATACTATCATAGTAATAGTTAACTCCATAATCTACAAGAGATTACAATCATAACCTACGCCAAGAACTACATGATGCACACACCATCACCTTTACATCATGAAGGAGGAATAGACTACTTTAATAACATCACTAGAGTAGCACATAGATTAATAGTGATACAAAGCTCATCATATGGATCTCAATTATGCAAGGCAATTCATGAGATCATTGTATTAGGGTACATGAGAGAGAGATTAATCACATAGCTACCAGTAGAGCCCTCAGCCCCGGGGGAGAACTACTCCCTCCTCATCATGGGAGACAGCGATGGCGATGGAGATGGCGGTGGTGTCGATGGAGATGATTCCGGGGGCAATTCCCCGTCCCGGCGGCGTGCCGGAACAGAGACTTCTGTCCCCCGAAATGGAGTTTCGCGATGGCGGCGGCGTCCCTGGAGTCTTTCTGGAGTTTCGTCAATCGGTGTCAAAGATTTAGGTCAGGACGGCTTAAATAGGCGAAGAGGCGGAGTCGGAGGGGCCACGGGGGTCCCACACACTAGGGGGGCGCGCCCCCCTGGGCCGCGCCGCCACCATGTGTGGGGCCCCCAGGGCTCCCCTCTGGTCCCTCTCTGGCTCTCTGGAAGCTTCCGGGAAAAATAAGGTTCTAGGCGTTGATTTCGTCCGATTCCGAGAATATTTCCTTTGTAGGATTTCTGAAACCAAAAACAGCAGAAAACAGCAACTGGCTCTTCGGCATCTCGTCAATAGGTTAGTTCCGGAAAATGCATCAAAACGATATAAAGTATGAATAAAACATGTAGGTATTGTCATAAAACTAGCATGGAACATAAGAAATTATAGATACGTTGGAGACGTATCAAGCATCCCCAAGCTTAGTTCCTACTCGCCCTCGAGTAGGTAAACGATAACAAGGATAATTTCTTAAGTGACATGCTACCAACATAATCTTGATCAATACTATTGTAAAGCATATGAAGTGAATGAAGTGATTCAAAGCAATGGTAAAGATGATGATTATACAACTGAATCATATGGCAAAGACATTTCATGAATAATACTTTCAAGACAAGCATCAATAAGTCTTGCATAAGAGTTAACTCATAAAGCAATAGATTCAAAGTAAAAGCATTGAAGCAACACAAAGGAAGATATAAGTTTCAGCAATTGCTTTCAACTTGTAACATGTATATCTCATGGATAGTTGTCAACATAAAGCAATATAACAAGTGCAATAAGTAAATGTAAGAATCAATGCACACAGTTGACACAAGTGTTTGCTTCTAAGATAGAAGGAAGTAGGTAAACTGACTCAACATAAAGTAAAAGAATGGCCCTTCGCAGAGGGAAGCATGGATTACTATTTTTGTGCTAGAGCTTTTATTTTGAAAACATAGAAACAATTTTGTCAACGGTAGTAATAAATCATATGTGTTATGTATAAGACATCTTATAAGTTGCAAGCCTCATGCATAGAATACTAATAGTGCCCGCACCTTGTCCTAATTAGCTTGGATTAACATGGATTATCATTGCATAACATATGTTTCAACCAAGTGTCACAAAGGGGTACCTCTATGTCGCCTGTACAAGGTCTAAGGAGAAAGTTCGCATTGGATTTCTCGCTTTTGATTATTCTCAACTTAGACATCCATACCGGGACAACATAGACAACATATAATGGACTCTGATACGTCTCAAATGTATCTATAATTTCTTATGTTCCATGCTACTTTTATGATGATACTCACATGTTTTATACACATTATATGTCATTATTATGCATTTTCCGGCACTAACCTATTGACGAGATGCCGAAGAGCCGATTCTTCGTTTTCTGCTGTTTTTGGTTTCAGAAATCCTAGTAAGGAAATATTCTCGGAATTGGACGAAATCAACGCCCAGGGGCTTATTTTTCCACGAAGCTTCCAGAAGATCGAGGGAGATACGAAGTGGGGCCACGAGGCGACGCCACACTAGGGCGGCGCGGCCCAGGTCCTGGCCGCGTGGACCTAGTGTGTGGGTCCCTCGTGACGCCCCCTGACCTGCCCTTCCGCCTACTTAAAGCCTTCGTCACGAATACCCCAATACCGAGAGCCACGATACGGAAAACCTTCCAGAGACGCCGCCGCCGCCAATCCCATCTCGGGGGATTCAGGAGATCGCCTCCGGCACCCTGCCCGAGAGGGGAATCATCTCCCGGAGGTCTCTTCATCGCCATGATCGCCTCCGGATCGATGTGTGAGTAGTTCACCCCTGGACTATGGGTCCATAGCAGTATCTAGATGGTCATCTTCTCCTCATTGTGCTATCATGTTAGATCTTGTGAGCTGCCTATCATGATCAAGATCATCTATTTGTAATGCTACATGTTGTGTTTGTTGGGATCCGATGAATATTGAATACTATGTCAAGTTGATTATCAATCTATCATATATGTTGTTTATGTTCTTGCATGCTCTCCGTTGCTAGTAGAGGCTGCGGCCAAGTTGATACTTGTAACTCCAAGAGGGAGTATTTATGCTCGATAGTGGGTTCATGCCTCCATTGAATGCGGGACGATGACGAGAAAGTTCTAAGGTTGTGGATGTGCTTGTTGCCACTAGGGATAAAACATCGACGCTTTGTCTAAGGATATTTGTGTTGATTACATTACGCACCATACTTAATGCAATTGTCCGTTGTTTACAACTTAATACCGGAAGGGGTTCGGATGATAACCTCGAAAGTGGACTATTTAGGCATAGATGCATGCTCGGATAGCGGTCTATGTACTTTGTCGTAATGCCCCGATTAAATCTCATAGTACTCATCATGATATATGTATGTGCATTGTTATGCCTTCTCTATTTGTCAATTGCCCAACCGTAATTTGTTCACCCAACATGCTATTTATCTTATGGGAGAGACACCACTAGTGAACTGTGGACCCCGGTCCATTCTTTACATCTGAAATACAATCTACTGCAATTGTTCTTTACTGTTCTTCGCAAACAATCATCATCTTCCACACAATATGTTTAATCCTTTGTTTTTAGCAAGCCAGTGAGATTGACAACCTCACTGTTACGTTGGGGCAAAGTACTTTGATTGTGTTGTGAAGGTTCCACGTTGGCGCCGGAATCCCTGGTGTTGCGCCGCACTACACTTCGCCGCCAACAACCTTCAACGTGCTTCTTGGCTCCTCCTGGTTCGATAAACCTTGGTTTCTTTCTGAGGGAAAACTTGCTACTGTACGCATCACACCTTCCTCTTGGGGTTCCCAACGGACGTGTGTTAACTGTACGCATCAGACTCCTCTTTTAATGCTTAAGCATTCAACAACAGATAATATTCTCATAAGAGATTGAGGATTTGTGTCCAAACTTAAACTTCCACCATGATTCATGGCTTTAGTTAGCGGCCCAATGTTCTTCTCTAACAATATGCATACACAAACCATTTGATCATGAAAATCGCCCTTACTTCAGACAAGACGAACATGCATACCAACTCACATGATATCCAACAAAGGTAAAAGTTGATGGCGTCCCCAGAAACATGGTTACAGCTCAACAAGCAACTTATAAGAAATAAGATACATAGCTACATATTCTTCACCACAATAGTTTTTAAGGCTATTTTCCCATGAGCTATATATTGTAAAGACAAAGAATAGAATTTTAAAGGTAGCACTCAAGTAATGTACTTTGGAATGGCAGAGAAATACCATGTAGTAGGTAGGTATGGTGGACACAAATGACATAGTTTTTGGCTCAAGGATTTGGATGCACGAGAAGAATTCCTCTCAATTCAAGGCTAGGCTAGCAAGGTTGTTTGAAGCAAACTCAAGTATAAAACGGTGCAGCAAAGCTTACATATGATCATATTGCAAGCATTATAAGACTTTACATCGTCTCCTTGTTGTTCAAACACCTTAACCAGAAAATATCTAGACTCTAGAGAAATTAATCATGCAAACCAAATTTTAACAAGCTCTATGTAGTTCTTCATTAATGGGTGCAAAGTACATGATGCAAGAGCTTAAACATGATCTATATGAGCACAACAATTTAGGCATAGATGCATGCTGGATAGCGGTCTATGTACTTTGTCGTAATGTCCTGATTAAATCTCATAGTACTCATCATGATATATGTATGTGCATTGTTATGCCTTCTCTATTTGTCAATTGCCCAACTGTAATTTGTTCACCCAACATGCTATTTATCTTATGGGAGAGACACCACTAGTGAACTGTGGACCCCGGTCCATTCTTTACATCCGAAATACAATCTACTGCAATTGTTCTTTACTTGTTCTTCGCAAACAATCATCATCTTCCACACAATACGTTTAATCCTTTGTTTTCGGCAAGCCGGTGAGATTAACAACCTCACCGTTACATTGGGGCAAAGTACTTTGATTGTGTTGTGCGGGTTCCACGTTGGCGCCGGAATCCCCGGTGTTGCGCCGCACTACACTTCGCCGCCATCAACCTTCAACGTGCTTCTTGGCTCCTCCTGGTTCGATAAACCGTGGTTTCTTTCGGAGGGAAAACTTGCTACTCGTACGCATCACACCTTCCTCTTGGGGTTCCCAACGGACGTGTGTTAACCGCACGCATCAAGCACTTTTTACGGCGCCGTTGCCGGGGAGATCAAGACACCCTGCAAGGGGAGTCTCCACTTCCAATCTCTTTACTTTTTTTTGTCTTGCTTTATTTTATTTACTACTTTGTTTGCTGCACTAAAACAAAACACAAAAAAAATTAGTTGCTAGCTTTACTTTATTTACTGTCTTGTTCTCCATATTAAAAACACAAAAAAATTAGTTACTTGCATTTACTTTGTTTTGTTATCATGTCTAGCTCTGTACCTGTTACTTCCTCACCTGAGGAATTAGTTCTTACTTTCAAACAAGGGGATGAGGAGAGTTTTAAAGATGCTTCGTCTAGAATTTTTGATTCTTATCGTAAAGCCGAACCTCAAATGACTCTAAGTCTGCTCCTTAGTAACTTTTATTTTGGGCTTATGATTCGCTATAGATATGCCTTAGATGCTGTAGTGGGAGGAGATTTCCTTCATTGCAATGGGGATCAACCTTTTAATGCCATAAAAAATTGGTTGCATCACATAGTTCAGCTAATAACTTTGATTCAGCTCTTATTAGCATTTATAATAGATTAAACACTCTTGAGACAAGTGCATCTTGCTTGAAAGAAAAGTATAGTTATGTTCGTAACCGTCTTGATCAAGTTTTAGTGAACTCTGAACCTTCAATGTGGGACCCTACTATTAAAGTTATTATTGGTGGTGAAACTTTTCATGCCCATTGTGATATTATGTCTGAATTTTGCCTTATGCCCAAGAGTATTTATGAATCTTTGACACTTTGGGGACTCGTTGAAGGGGAGAAGGAGTAACTCTTATTGATAACTGCGTTATAATTCCTAAGGGAATAGCCGAGTGTGTGCACACAACCATTCTTGGAAGAACGGTATCCACTGATTATCTTGTTATTGAATGTGCAGGAACAGGACAAATCACACTTGGAAGATCCCTGCTGAAACTATTGGGAGCAATCATAGATGTGGGAGAAGGCACCCTAAAATTCACCTCTACACCGGGAGGCAGACATGTATTCCCTAAAACAAAGAGTAAGAAAAAGAGTAAGAAGGGTAGGTGTAAAGCCCGAGGTAATAATGTCGATGCTTCATCTCTTGATAATACTTGATTCACACTTTCTGCGCCTAGCTGAAAGGCGTTAAAGAAAAGAGCTTATGGGAGACAACCCATCATTTTACTACAACACTTTTGTTTTGTATTTGAGTCTTGGAAGTTGTTACTACTGTAGCAACATCTCCTTATCTTTATTTTATTGCATTGTTGTGCCAAGTAAAGTCTTTGATAGTAAAGTCAATACTAGATTTGGATTACTGCGCAGAAACAGATTTCTTGCTATCACGAATTTGGGCAGGGTTCTCTGTAGATAACTCAGACAAATCTGACAATTTACGAGCGTGATCCTCAGATATGTACGCAACTTTCATTAAATTTGAGCATTTTCATCTGAGCAAGTTAAGTGCCCCTGGAAAATTCGTCTTTACGGACTGTTCTGTTTTGACAGATTCTGCCTTTTATTTCGCATTGCCTGTTTTGCTATGTTTGATGGATTTCTTTGTTCCATTAACTTTCAGTAGCTTTGTGCAATGTCCAGAAGTGTTAAGAATGATTATGTCACCTCTGAATATATGAATTTTCAATTATTCACTAACCCTCTAATGAGATTGCTTTGAGTTTGGTGTGAAGGAAGTTTTCAAGGATCAAGAGAGGAGGATGATATAATATGATCAAGAAGAGTGAAAAGTCTAAGCTTGGGGATGCCCCCGTGGTTCATCCCTGCATATTTTAAGAAGACACAAGCATCTAAGCTTGGGGATGCCCAAGGCATCCCCTTCTTCATCGACAACTTATCAGGTCACCTCTAGTGAAACTATATTTTTATTCAGTCACATCTTATGTGCTTTGCTTGGAGCGTCTTGATACGTCTCCGACGTATCGATAATTTCTTATGCTCCATGCCACATTATTGATGATATCTACATGTTTTATGCATACTTTATGTCATATTTATGCGTTTTCCGGAACTAACCTATTGACGAGATGCCGAAGGGCCGGTTGCTGTTTTCTGCTGTTTTTGGTTTCAGAAATCCTGGTAAGGAAATATTCTCGGAATCAGACGAAATCAACGCCCAGCATCTTAGGATCACGTGAAGCTTCCAGAACACCCGAGAGAGGCCAGAGGGGGGCCACTGGGCCACCAGACGCCAGGGTGGCGCGGCCCAGGCCTTGGCCGTGCCCCCCTAGTGTGTCACCGCCTCGTTGACCTTCCGACTCCGCCTCTTCGCCTATATAAAGGTCCCTGACCTAAAACCTCGATACGGAAAAGCCACGGTACGAGAAACCTTCCGCGAGCCGCCGCCATCGCGAAGCCAAGATCAGGGGGACAGGAGTCTCTGTTCCGGCACGCCGCCGGGATGGGGAAGTGCCCCTGGAAGGCTTCTCCATCGACACCACCGCCATCTTCATCAACGCTGCTGTCTCCCATGAGGAGGGAGTAGTTCTCCATCGAGGCTAAGGGCTGTACCGGTAGCTATGTGGTTAATCTCTCTCCTATGTGCTTCAATACAATAATCTCATGAGCTGCCTTACATGATTGAGATTCATATGATGATGCTTGTAATCTAGATGTCATTATGCTAGTCAAGTGGGTTTTACTTATGTGATCTCCGGAGACTCCTTGTCCCACGTGTGTAAAGGTGACGAGTGTGTGCACCGTGTGGGTCTCTTAGGCTATATTTCACTGAATACTTATTCACTGTTATGAATGGCATAGTGAAGTGCTTATTTATATCTCTTTATGATTGCAATGTGTTTTGTATCACAATTTATCTGTGTGCTACTCTACTGATGTTATTAAAGTAGTTTATTCCTCCTGCACGGTGTAATGGTGACAGTGTGTGCATCCGTGTTAGTACTTGGCGTAGGCTATGATTGTGATCTCTTGTAGATTATGAAGTTAACTATTGCTATGATAGTATTTATGTGATCTATTCCTCCTTTCGTAGTGTGAAGGTGACAGTGTGCATGCTATGTTAGTACTTGGTTTGGTTATGTTGATCTGTCATGCACTCTAAGGTTATTTAAATATGAACATTGAATATTGTGGAGCTTGTTAACTCCGGCATTGAGGGTTCGTGTAATCCTACACAGTTAGTGGTGTTCATCATCCAACAAGAGGGTGTAGAGTCTAGCATCTATCTATTTATTCTGTTATGTGATCAATGTTGAGAGTGTCCACTAGTGAAAGTATGATCCCTAGGCCTTGTTCCTAAATATCGCTATCGCTGCTTGTTTACTTGTTTTACTGCATCTTTACTTCCCGCAATATTACTACCATCAACCGCATGCCGGCAAGCACTTTTCACGGCGCCGTTACTACTGCTCATATTCATTCATACCACTTGTATTTCACTATCTCTTCGCCGAACTAGTGCACCTATACATCCGACAAGTGTATTAGGTGTGTTGGGGACACAAGAGACTTCTTGTATCGTGATTGCGGGGTTGCTTGAGAGGGATATCTTTGACCTCTTCCTCCCTGAGTTCGATAAACCTTGGGTGATCCACATAAGGGAAACTTGCTGTTGTTCTACAAACCTCTGCTCTTGGAGGCCCAACACTGTCTACAGGAATAGAAGCGTGCGTAGACATCAAGCTATTTTCTGGCGCCGTTGCCGGGGAGGAAAGGTAAAAGGCACTCATACTCCGGTCCCAGGTAACTAAGTACTTTTCTGTTGCCGTTGTGTTTGTGCTCGAAGCTATTTCCTTTAGATCCTGCAATTGCATCTTTTTGTTTCTTGTTTACACTAGTTAGGCATAATGGACAACAATGAGCTTCTTATTCTATTTCCTGATTTAAGACATGGATGGTTTGATGCGAAAATTAAAAAACCTATGGAACATATTAGTATGAACGCTTTGAACACCAATGTTGCTAATGATATGGAAAATTCTAAGCTTGGGGAAGCTGGCTTTGATGAGCATGATATTTTTAGTCCCCCAAGCATTGAGGAGAAAATTTACTTTGATGATACTTTGCCTCCTATTTATGATGCTTATAATGATAGTAGTCTTTTAGTACCGCCTGTTATGGAGGATAAATTTGATTATGATTACAATATGCCTCCTATATTTGATAATGAGAATAATAATGATAGCTACTTTGTTGAATTTGCTCCCACTACAACTAATAAAATTGATTATGCTTATGTGGAGAGTAATGATACTTTTATGCATGTGAATAAGAATGCTTTATGTGATACTTATATTGTTGAGTTTGTTCATGATGCCTCTGAAAATTATTATGAGAGAGGAAAATATGGTTGTAGAAATTTTCATGTTACTAAAACACCTCTCTATATGCTGAAATTTTTGAAGTTACACTTGGTTTTATCTTCCTATGCTTGTTACTTTGCTCTTCATGAACTTGTTTATTTACAAGATTCCTATGCATAGGAAGCATGTTAGACTTAAATTTGTTTTGAATTTGCCTCTTGATGCTCTCTTTTGCTTCAACTACTATTTCTTGCGAGTGCATCATTAAAACTGCTGAGCCCATCTTAATGGCTATAAAGAAAGCACTTCTTGGGAGATAACCCATGTGTTTATTTTACTACAGTAATTTTGTTTTATATTTGAGTCTTGGAAGTTGTTTACTACTGTAGCAACCTCTCCTTATCTTATTTTATTGCATTGTTGTGCCAAGTAAAGTCTTTGATAGTAGGGTTGATACTAGATTTGGATTACTGCGCGAAACAGATTTCGTGCGTCACGAATCTGGGCCTAATTCTCTGTAGGTAACTCAGAAAAATCTGCCAATTTACGTGCGTGATCCTCAGATATGTACGAAACTTTCATTAAATTTGGGCATTTTCATCTGAGCAAGTCTGGTGCCACTTCAAAATTCGTCTTTACGGACTGTTCTGTTTTGACAGATTCTGCCTTTTATTTCGCATTGCCTCTTTTGCTGTGTTGGATAGATTTCTTTGTTCCATTGACTTCCAGTAGCTTTGGGCAATGTCCAGAAGTGTTAAGAATGATTGTGTCACCTCTGAACATGTGAATTTTTGATTGTGCACTAACCCTCTAATGAGTTTGCTTAAAGTTTGGTGTGGAGGAAGTTTTCAAGGGTCAAGAGAGGAGGATGATATACTATGATCAAGAAGAGTGAAGAGTCTAAGCTTGGGGATGCCCCCGTGGTTCATCCCTGCATATTTCAAGAAGACTCAAGCATCTAAGCTTGGGGATGCCCAAGGCATCCCCTTCTTCATCAACAACATTATCAGGTTTCTTCTCTTGAAACTATATTTTTATTCGGTCACATCTTATGTACTTTACTTGGAGCGTCTGTTTGTTTTGGTTTTGTTTGAATAAGTTCATCCTTGTGTGGGAGAGAGACACGCTCCGCTGGTTCATATGAACACATGTGTTCTTAGCTTTACTTTTAATGTTCATGGCGAAGGTTGAAAACTGCTTCGTTCATTGTTATATGGTTGGAAACGGGAAATGCTACATGTAGTAATTGATAAAATGTCTTGGATAATTTGATACTTGGCAATTGTTATGCTCATGTTTAAGCTCTTGCATCATATACTTAGCACCTATTAATGAAGAAATACATAGAGCTTGCTAAAATTTGGTTTGCATAATTGGTCTCTCTAAAGTCTAGATAATTTCTAGTATTGAGTTTTGAACAACAAGGAAGACGGTGTAGAGTCTTATAATGTTTACAATATGTCTTTTATGTGAGTTTTGCTGCACCGGTTCATCCTTGTGTTTGTTTCAAATAACTTTGCTAGCCTAAACCTTGTATCGAGAGGGAATACTTCTCATGCATCCAAAATCCTTGAGCCAACCACTATGCCATTTGTGTCCACCATATCTACCTACTACATGGTATTTCTCCGCCATTCCAAAGTAAATTGCTTGAGTGCTATCTTTAAACTATTCAAAAGTTATTACCTCTTATTTGTGTCAATGTTTTATAGCTCATGAGGAAGTATGTGGTGTTTATCTTTCAATCTTGTTGGGCAACTTTCACCAATGGACTAGTGGCTTCATCCGCTTATCCAATAATTTTGCAAAAAGAGCTGGCAATGGGATTCCCAGTCCCAAATTAATTAACCTAAATAGACACTCCTCCATGGTATGTGATTGTTGGACGGCATCCGAAGGATTCGGTTAGCCATGGCTTGAGAAAGCAAAGGTGGGGAGGAGTGTCATCATAATAAAACTAAAATAAAAAGGCACTCCTTCATGGTATGAGATTGTTGGCGAGGCACTCGAGGATTCGGTTAGCCATGGTTTGTGAAAGAAAGGTTGGAAGGAGTGCCACCCAAAAATAAAAAAATAATTCATGGGAGCCGCTCTTTGAAAGTCTGTCTGGCAAGGGGGTTAGAGTGCCCACTACCATTCGTTGACAACAACAAACACCGCTCAAAACTTTAATTTTTATCCTCTCTTTATGTTTTCAAAATAAAAGCTCTAGCACAAATATAGCAATCAATGCATCCCTCTGCGAAGGGCCCTTCTTTTACTTTTATGTTGAGTCAGTTCACCTATCTCTCTCCACCTCAAGAAGCAAACACTTGTGTGAACTGTGCATTGATTCCTACATACTTGCATATTGCACTTGTTATATTACTCTATGTTGACAATATCCATGAGATATACATATTATAAGTTGAAAGCAACCGCTGAAACTAAATCTTCCTTTGTGTTGCTTCAATACCTTTACTTTGATTTATTGCTTTATGAGTTAACTCTTATGCAAGACTTATTGATGCTTGTCTTGAAGTACTATTCATGAAAAGTCTTTGCTTTATGATTCATTTGTTTACTCATGTCATTACCATTGTTTTGATCGCTGGATTCATTACATATGCTTACAATAGTATGATCAAGGTTATGATGGCATGTCACTCCAGAAATTATCTTTGTTATCGTTTACCTGCTCGGGACGAGCAGGAACTAAGCTTGGGGATGCTGATACGTCTCCGACGTATCGATAATTTCTTATGCTCCATGCCACATTATTGATGATATCTACATGTTTTATGCATACTTTATGTCATATTTATGAGTTTTCCGGAACTAACCTATTGACGAGATGCCGAAGGGCCGGTTCTTTGTTTTCGCTGTTTTTGGTTTCAGAAATCCTAGTAAGGAAATATTCTCGGAATCGGAAGAAATCAACGCCCAGCATCTTAGGATCACGCGAAGCTTCCAGAACACCCGAGAGAGGCCAGAGGGGGGCCACTGGGCCACCAGACGCCAGGGTGGCGCGGCCCAGGCCTTGGCCGCGCCCCCCTAGTGTGTCACCGCCTCGTTGACCTTCCGACTCCGCCTCTTCGCCTATATAAAGGTCCCTGACCTAAAACCTCAATACGGAAAAGCCACGGTACGAGAAACCTTCCAGAGCCGCCGCCATCGCGAAGCCAAGATCTGGGGGACAGGAGTCTCTGTTCCGGCACGCCGCCGGGACGGGGAAGTGCCCCGGAAGGCTTCTCCATCGACACCACCGCCATCTTCATCAACGCTGCTTGTCTCCCATGAGGAGGGAGTAGTTCTCCATCGAGGCTAAGGGCTGTACCGGTAGCTATGTGGTTAATCTCTCTCCTATGTGCTTCAATACAATAATCTCATGAGCTGCCTTACATGATTGAGATTCATATGATGATGCTTGTAATCTAGATGTCATTATGCTAGTCAAGTAGGTTTTACTTATGTGATCTCCGGAGACTCCTTGTCCCACGTGTGTAAAGGTGACCAGTGTGTGCACCGTGTGGGTCTCTTAGGCTATATTTCACAGAATACTTATTCACTGTTATGAATGGCATAGTGAAGTGCTTATTTATATCTCTTTATGATTGCAATGTGTTTTGTATCACAATTTATCTGTGTGCTACTCTACTGATGTTATTAAAGTAGTTTATTCCTCCTGCACGGTGTAATGGTGACAGTGTGTGCATCCGTGTTAGTACTTGGCGTAGGCTATGATTGTGATCTCTTGTAGATTATGAAGTTAACTATTGCTATGATAGTATTGATGTGATCTATTCCTCCTTTCGTAGTGTGAAGGTGACACTGTGCATGCTATGTTAGTACTTGGTTTGGTTATGTTGATCTGTCATGCACTCTAAGGTTATTTAAATATGAACATTGAATATTGTGGAGCTTGTTAACTCCGGCATTGAGGGTTCGTGTAATCCTACACAGTTAGTGGTGTTCATCATCCAACAAGAGGGTGTAGAGTCTAGCATCTATCTATTTATTCTGTTATGTGATCAATGTTGAGAGTGTCCACTAGTGAAAGTATGATCCCTAGGCCTTGTTCCTAAATACTTGCTATCGTCTGCTTGTTTACTATTTTACTGCATCTTTACTTCCCGCAATATTACTACCATCAACTGCACGCCCGACAAGCACTTTTACGGCGCCGTTACTACTGCTCATATTCATTCATACCACTTGTATTTCACTATCTCTTCGCCGAACTAGTGCACCTATACATCGACAAGTGTATTAGGTGTGTTGGGGACACAAGAGACTTCTTGTATCGTGATTGCAGGGTTGCACGAGAGGGATATCTTTGACCTCTTCCTCCCTGAGTTCGATAAACCTTGGGTGATCCACTTAAGGGAAACTTGCTGCTGTTCTACAAACCTCTGCTCTTGGAGGCCCAACACTGTCTACAGGAATAGAAGCGTGCGTAGACATCACGTCTGTTTGCTTTTATTTTTGTTTTTGTTTGAATAAAGTCAGATCCTAGCATTCTTTATGTGGGAGAGAGACACGCTCCGCTGTTGCATATGAACACATATGTTCTTAGCTTTATTGTTAATGTTCATTGCGAAGGTTGAACTACTTCGTTCATTGATATATGGTTGGAAACGGAAAATGCCGCATGTGGTAAATGGTATAATGTCTTGAATAATTTGATACTTGGCAAATGTTGTGCTCATATAGATCATGTTTAAGCTCTTGCATCATGTACTTTGCACTTATTAATGAAGAACTACATAGAGCATGTTAAAATTTGGTTTGCATGATTGGTCTCTCTAAGTCTAGATATTTTCTGGTTGAGGTGTTTGAACAACAAGGAGACGATGTAAAGTCTTATAATGCTTACAATATGTTCATATGTGAGTCTTGCTGCACCATTTTATACTTGAGTTTGCTTCAAACAACCTTGCTAGCCTAGCCTTGTATTGAGAGGGATTCTTCTCGTGCATCCAAATCCTTGAGCCAAAAACTATGCCATTTGTGTCCACCATACCTACCTACCACATGGTATTTCTCTGCCATTCCAAAGTACATTACTTGAGTGCTACCTTTAAACTTCCATTCTTTGCCTTTACAATACATAGCTCATGGGAAAATAGCCTTAAAAACTATTGTGGTGAAGAATATGTACTTATGTATCTTATTTCTTAATAAGTTGCTTGTTGAGCGGTAACCATGTTTCTGGGGACGCCATCAACTTTTACACCTTTGTTGAATATCATGTGAGTTGCTATGCATGTTCGTCTTGTCTGAAGTAAGAGCGATTTTCATGATCAAATGGTTTGAGTATGCATATTGTTAGAGAAGAACATTGGGCAGCTAACTAAAGACATGAATCATGGTGGAAGTTTCAGTTTGGACACAATTGCCAAATATCAAATTATCCAAGACATTTTACCAATTACTACATGTAGCATTTTCCGTTTCCAACCATATAACAATGAACGAAGCAGTTTCAACCTTCGCCATGAACATTAAGAGTAAAGCTAAGAACACATGTGTTCATACGCAACAGCGGAGCGTGTCTCTCTCCCACACAAGCATGATGGATCAGATCTTATTCAAACACAAAACAAAAATAAAAGCACACAGACGCTCCAAGTAAAGTACATAAGATGTGATCGAATAAAAATATAGTTTCAAGAGAAGAAACCTGATAAGTTGTCGATGAAGAAGGGGATGCCTTGGGCATGCCCAAGCTTAGATGCTTGAGTCTTCTTGAAATATGCAGCGATGAACCACGGGGCATCCCCAAGCTTAGACTTTTCACTCTTCTTGATCATAGTATATCATACTCCTCTCTTGACCCTTGAAAACTTCCTTCACACCAAACTTCAAGCAAACTCATTAGAGGGTTAGTGCACAATGTTGGGGGGATGACCCCCGTTATGCCAAAGGCATGCCAAACCGGATGGTTCGAGCCATCAGGATACCGGTTAAATGTTCATACCGGAGCATAAGATATGCGTTTGGCTAAGCAGGGCTAAGCCGGTATCCTCAGGGGAGTGATACCGGAACCGGATAGAAAAGGTGCCGGGCCACCGGAAAGAAGAGCATGTCGGCAAGGCTGGTCAAAGATCCTCTCAGAGCTAGAAGACAAAGATGAGCTAAGCAAAGTAGCTTTAAACGAAGGGCTGACGATAAAGAAGAGGATGACGAAGAAAGAAGCCGGAGGACGTCAGCCTCCCTGATTAAAGAGGACCCCGGTGTCATCTATGATTAAAGTAGCTTTGTAAAGTAGCTTTGTAAAGTAGTTTGTCTAGTCAAAGATGCCATTAGGGTTTCTTGCCCTGTAAGCCACCCTCTCCTCTATATAAGGAGAGGGGGCAGCCCTCCTTACGGACGACGCACGGCAGTGGCAAGGCACGAACCACAAACCTGTAACTTGTGAGAATCAATGAACATGGTGATCTAGAGCGAGTTCTTCCTTGTGTCTTTCTTCTTCAACCTCTGGCCTTGGCCAAGTTCTTGAGGAAACCATCCGGAAGTTCATCCCATCTGATCACAAACCCTCCCCGAATCCTCTAGCGTCCATTCGGCCCCAATCTAAGCCATCCTATGGCATGCTGTCCGTTCACCACGACGACGGTTGGCGCCCACCGTGGGGCATGAAGTGGCGCTTGCAGGAGTTCACATTCGGGCGGGCATCCTCGAGGTCGCCGGCGAGCGTACGGTGTCCGCGCTCGTGCAGCGCATCTACGCCATGGACTTCATCAACGACAACGCGGGCTGCTTCGCCAACGGCGGCGTCTTCCCCAAGAACGGCCGCGTCATCGAGTTTGGCAGCCACCGCGTCTACTTCGGCACCGTCCCTGTGCGCCAGCGCCTCTCGCCGGTGCTGGTGGCACCGGACCCGCCAAGATGGCTCTGTGCTGGCCGCGCCGCCGGCAGCGTCGAGGTAATGATGACCGGCGTGGTTGGTGCGGGAAAAGAAGGCTGTGGGTGAAGGTGCTGGTCGTGCGGTTTCGACCCGTGCGGCCAAGCCACCGCCGGAGCGCGACGCGAGGCGCCGCGGGAGCATCATCCGCGCCACCGGAAACACCGCTCCAAGCGGCGATGAACGTCCTCGCCACCCCCATCGCGCAGAACATCGACCCGGCAGCGGCTCAGGCGGAGCTGGAGGCGCAGCGCCAGAAGGTGCTCGAGAGCGGCAAGGACATCATCCGGGCGCAGCGCGAGCTGAACCTAACCCTACGTGAGTATAACGCTGCCCATGGCTTTGCTTCAGTTAGCGCGCATGCTGCTAGGATGCCGGAAAACCGGCTAAAAGCTCGCAACCTAGATCAGGATTTGCGCAAAGAAATTCTTGCCGGCAAAAGTACCCCTGCATCTGTTAGCATCGTGGAAAAACCTAAATACAGTAGCCCGGATAAAACTATAAAAGCTGCTAAAGCTGCAGTAGAGCTATGCGAGTCGCTTTCCGGAGATGCTTTGGCAAAACAGCAAGAGCGTGTTAGAGAGCTGCTGGAAACTATTGAGCAGCAGAATGCTGAGCAGCTGGCTAAGCTGAACAAGGCCGCGGCCTCAAAATCCGCGCGTTCGACAAGGAATGCCGGTAGCAAGTCCCATGGGCAGGCTTCGTCCCCCCATCCGGACAGAAGAAGAGAAAAAGAAATGAACGCGCAGCAGATGACCGTGTACGATCCGGTTCTTGCCGGAAAGCAACAAGCCGGGCAACACGATGCCGGTAGAAAAAGCCAAGGGGCAGGTCGAGGCTACGCCAGAGGAGGCTATGCCGGAAACAATCATGCCGGTAAATATGAGACCGGGCAAAATTATCGAGCTGCAAGGGCAGCGTACGATGAGGAGGAAGTAGATCCCCGAGGTACCGGCGAGGCAAGGGCCGCGGTACCGGAATGTTATGATGAAGCTGATTCCGCAAGACCGGCAGCATACCGGAACCCATTGGGAGAACGCTTGGGAGAGAGATACTTACCGGAACGGGATGCGAGGCACCGTACTGGATAGAGTGTACTTGTCGAAATGATCGAGGAGGAAGGTCCCCCGGGCCCAAAGTGCTTTGGCCCAAGGATCATGAGAGAAAAACCACCGGTTCGCAACTTTATGTTGCCCCGTGACACAAAAACATACGATGGCACTACGAAGCCGGAAGAGCGGCTCGCGGATTACGTGACCGCGGTATACGTCGCGGGCGGTGGAGGAACCGTAGCGGGAGGAGGAAATCGGCGTTGGGCCGTGAGAATCATACCATCGTTTTTGGTTGGACCGGCAAGAATACGGCTAAACAACTTGCCGGCGGGAAGCATAAATGGCTGGCTGGATTTTGAGGAGGCTTTTGTGAGCAATTTCAGCGGCACCTATCAAAGGCCAAACGAGGCCACGACAACTCGCTACGTGCATACGGCGCGCGAAACGAAACGGACCGGGATTATCGGCCCGGTGGAACACTACAAGGAACTCCTGTGAAGGGGTAATCGAGGCACAAGCCATTGCTTGGTTTAGCGAGTGGGTGCGAAGAGGTTCACCGTTGTGGCAAAAGCTGCGGCGGAACATGCCGACAACGTTGGCGGAGATGATACGTGTGGCGGATAGCTATGCGTTGGGAGACCCAACGCAGCCGGCGGTCACAACCTGAGCCGGAACAGCTGCGCCAAGAGCAACACCGGGATAACCGGAATAACAAAAGAAGAGAAGATTTTCCGGATCGAAGGTACGGTCCGCGGCAAGTTGCTTGCTGTGCGAGGAAAACTACGAGGCCAGCGGCAGTCAGAGGCAAAGAACCGGATCGCAGCCGTGGGCAGGTCCTAAGAAACAATGGGTAGAAAAGAAGCCCTGGGTCCAGAAAAGAAATTGGCAAGAACCCGCAAAGTACACCATGGAAGCTGCCATGGACCAACCTTGCCGGTGGCACACACCGAATCCGGCACACCCGTCAAACCACCTGACGAAGGATTGTACCTGGACCAAGTACTTGATGCAAAAGGGAACGGTAAAAGATGCACAACCACCACAAGACATGCCGCGGCAACAACAGCTACCGCCACCACCACCACTTACCGGGGCAAACGCCTTACCGGTGCAGCCAAACCGGCGACGGTACCGAGCAAGTTAACCGGGTGGAGCAAAACGATGATCAACCACCTCCACCGGCACCTTTAGGCCGGAATGTTTACGAGGGTCCGCATCTGTGCTGTGTTGTTTTCGTCACTGAGCCAACAGACAGGCAAAGTGTGCATCGCCGCTCCATGGAAGTAAACGCCGTGATGCCGGCAGTTCCCAAATACATGCTGTGGTCCAATCAAGAAATTACCTGGTCGTTTAAGGATCACCCCAAAATCATGCCGAATCCGGGTGGATATGCTCTTGTTGTGGACCCAATCATGAAAGGGCCGCAAACTCGAGTAAAATTCAGCAAGGTGCTGATAGACAACGGTAGCAGCATAAACATCATGTACAAGCATACCATGCATACGGCGGGCATAACAGAAAACATGCTTCAGCCAACGCGCACAACGTTCCACGGGATCGTTCCGGGCTTGTCCTGTGCCCCGATAGGAAAAGTTCGGGTGGACGTAGCATTTGGAGGACGTGACAATTGCCGGGTTGAAAATGTCGAGTTTGAGGTGGTGGATCTAGACAGTCCTTACCATGCGTTGTTGGGAAGACCAGCATTGGCAGCTTTCATGGCTACCACTCATACGGCTTACCTCAAGATGAAGATGCCGGCACCTCGTGGACCCTTGAGCGTGGTGGGGAACTACAAAGTCTCACTTGGAAGCTGCATCTGCCGGATCAAACCTAGCGGAATCGCTGGTGATCGCGGAGGAAAAGAAAAGGATGCAAACGGCGGTTGCGGCTGGCTCGATCCTCACGGTTGAGCTTAGCGGCAATGAGTGGAAACTTGGGCTCACCGGCATTCAAGCCGACGAATGAAACAAAGGACATTGTGCTTGGATCCGGCTTACCCGGAGCGCACCGTTCGCATCGGTGCCGGACTCGATCAAGCATAGGAAAGCGCGCTCGTCGGCTTCCTCCGTGAGAATCGGAATATCTTTGCACGGTCAACTGATGACTTGGTGGGTGTTCCGAGGGAGCTGGCTGAGCACTCTTTAAACGTCCGGAAGGATGCCAAGCCGGTGCGACAACCCTTGCGCCGGTTCGCTGAAGATAGAAGGAAAATCATAGGAGAGGAGGTGACAAAGCTGCTTGTTGCCGGATTCATTGTGGAGGTCACGCACACAGAGTGGCTGGCCAATCCGGTAATGGTCGAAAAGAAAAAAGATGAGAACCTGGAGGCAAAAGCTCCAAAGGTATGGCGCATGTGCATTGACTACACCAACCTAAACAAGGCTTGCCCAAGAGACCCTTTTCCTTTGCCACGAATCGATCAAGTGATTGATTCAACTGCTGGGTGTGAGTTGTTGTCCTTCCTGGATGCGTATTCCGGTTTCCACCAAATTCCCTTGAAAAAGGAAGATCAAATAAAAACTGCGTTCATTACCCCGCACGGGGCTTATTGCTATGTTACTATGCCCTTTGGTTTGCGCAACGCTGGTGCAACGTACCAGCGCTGTATGCAAAAAATGCTTGTTTGATCAAATCGGAAAGAATGTGCAAGTCTATGTAGACGACATTGTGATAAAAACTAAGGTAAAGAACACCTTAATCGATGACATCCGGCAAACATTCGATAACCTAAGACGGTTCCGGATGAAACTTAATCCGGCAAAATGCACCTTCGGTGTCCCTGCCGGCAAGTTGCTCGGTTTCCTGGTATCAAGCCGGGGCATAGAAGTCAATCCGGTAAAAATCCGGGCAATAGAAAGAATGACTATCCCACGAGAGCTAAAAGATGTGCAAAAATTTACCGGTAGCTTGGCATCGCTAAGCCGGTTCGTGAGCAGGTTGGGAGAAAAAGCTCTGCCACTCTATGCTCTCATGAAAAAATCCGACACGTTCGTCTGGACCCCTCAGGCAGACGCAGCGTTTAAAGAGCTAAAAACAATGCTAGCCACAGCACCTATACTGGCTTCACCTCTAGAAAGAGAGCCTATGCTATTATACATAGCGGCAACAAACCGGGTTGTGAGCGTAGTGGTTGTGGTTGAAAGAGAAGAGGAAGGAAAAACCGTCCAGAGGCCGGTATACTACCTGAGCGAGGTGCTCTCCCTCTCAAAACAAAACTACCCTCATTTCCAAAAAATGACTTATGGCGTGTACATGGCCGCCACAAAACTCAAGCATTACTTTGAGGAGCACCCCATGAAAGTGGTGAGTGAAGCACCAATCTCCGATATCATGTGCAACAAAGACGCCAGCGGCCGGATTGCAAAATGGGCAATCCAGATATCACCCTACGTGCCGGTATATGAAAAAAGAGATGCCATAAAATCACAAGCTTTGGCTGACTTCCTCGTCGATTGGGCGGAAATGCAATACACACCGCCAGATCAGAGGATAGAATACTGGAAGATGCACTTTGATGGATCCAAACTCAAAGAGGGTCTAGGTGCTGGTGTGGTGCTTACCTCGCCAAAAGGAGATCACCTCCGGTATGTTTTGCAAGTACATTTCAGGGCATCGAATAATGTCGCTGAGTATGAAGCTTTGATCCATGGGCTTAAGGTCGCAAAAGAAATCGGTGCGCACCGGATCATTTGCTATGGAGATTCAGATCTTGTGGTACAGCAGTGTTCCGGGGATTGGGATGCAAAAGATGCCAACATGGCCTCGTACCGGTTTCACGTGCAAAAGATTGCCGGATTCTTCGAAGGGTGTGAGTTTCACCATGTGCCGCGCGCAGAAAATGAAGCCGCGGATGCTTTGTCCAAGCTGGGCTCATCCAGGCAAGAAATTCCTCCCGGAATAGCTTTGGCTCACTTAAGAGTACCATCGATCAAACCAAGCCCGGAATCGGAATCAATTTTCGTACCGGAATCGCACGTAGTACCCATGGATATCGATGAAGCGAACCCGGGGACTGCACCGGTAAGCTCGGGGACTGCACCGGCAAGCTCGGGGACTGCTCCGGCAAGCTCGGGGACTGCTGTACCCATACCGAAAGAAACGATGCTGGTGGATAGCATGGAGATAGACGCACCGGTGTTTCTAGTTTGAGAGACACCGTCGTGGGTTAAACCTATTAAGGAATTCCTGATCAACGGCACCTTGCCGGCTGACGAAAATGAATCAAGGAGAATCCAAAGAAGGTCCAAGGCATATACATTCATCAATGGTGAGGTGTACAAGAGAAGCGTTACCGGTGTCCTTCAAAGATGTGTGGAACCGGAAGAGGGGAAAGAAATGCTCGAGGAGATTCACCAAGGAGAATGTAGGCATCATGCTTCATCAAGGGCGCTGGTAGCAAAAGTATTCCGGCATGGGTTTTATTGGCCTTGCTTTGGAAAACGCCGAGGATTTAGTGAGAAAATGCAACGGGTGCCGGAGGTACGCCAAGCAAAATCATACCCCGGCGTCCGGTTTAAAGACAATACCATTAACATGGCCATTCGCCGTTTGGTGCCTCGATATGGTTGGCCCATTCAAAGCTGCAAGAAGCAGCATGACTCACATCTTGGTTATGGTGGATAAATTCACCAAATGGCTAGAAGTGAAACCTATCGCAAAATGTGATGGGCACACAGCGGTGAAGTTCTTAAAAGATATCATTTTGCGGTATGGATACCCGCACGGCATCATCAGCGACAATGGAACCAACTTTGCTCAAGGTGAGTTCAAAAGGTTTTGTGAGGACAAGAACATCCGGTTGGATTTGTGCTCAGTGGCACACCCACAAGGCAATGGCCAAGTGGAAAGAATGAATGCTTTGGTACTTTCCGGTATCAAACCTAGACTCATTGATGCAGTGGAAAAATCACCGGGATGTTGGCTTGATGAGATACCATCAGTGCTATGGAGTATAAGAACAACTCCAAACCGGTCTACCGGATACACTCCGTTTTTCATGGTCTATGGAGCAGAAGCAGTCATACCAACTGATATCATTCATGATTCACCAAGGGTACAGCTCTATACTGAGCAAGAGGTCAAAGAGGCCAGAGAAAATGATGTGGACTTGCTAGAAGAAGCAAGAGAGCTGGCTTTGGCAAGAACAGCCATTTACCAGCAAAACCTCAGACGCTATCATAGCCGGAAGGTTAACCCGAGAGTTTTCCGAGAAGGAGATCTCGTGCTACGCCTAGTGCAGCGCACTGAAGGCCGGCATAAGCTTTTGCCACCATGGGAAGGTCCCTTCATTGTAAGCAAGGTGCTTCACAATGATGCATACTACTTGATCGATGCACAGGAGTGGAAAAAAGGAAAGGCGGACAGGTCCGGAGAGGAGAGCAAGCGTCCATGGAACGTAGCTCTGTTGCGTCCTTTCTACTCTTGAAGTTGTGGTGTAAGAAGTTCCTTTTTGTACCTTAATTCCTATGAATAAAAGATGCCGGAACCTTGAATAAAAGATGCCGGAACCTTGAATGAATCTCGGGGACTACCCCAATAAGGTTGCATGTAACTTGTTTATTTTTTCAGTTTACCGGTTGCTTATTGAACGTTTTTTCTTTCCGGTTTAGTAGTGTGCTAAATCCTACCGGAGTCTTCGACTCTGCTGCTGTCCGCAACCCGGCTTCATGGCAAGCAAGATAAACCGGTAGGGGATAAGCACATGAACTGCGGAGAGGGAGAGCGGGGAAAGAACAATCCGGAAAATTTGACTAACCCCGGTTAAACCGGTTTTTTGCAAAATTTCAAAGTTATTTCTAAGTTCAAGAAAATGCTTGTTTGGTGAAAGAACCTTGCGCTCATACGCCAAAGAACGCCCGAGAGAAGGCAGGCGAGCCAAGGCAAAAGAACCAAGTGTGCATCGAATTGGATGCGGAAACAATTTGGAAATCTTTGCAGTGCAGGATAAAAGCAGAACCAAAAGCAAAAATGCTAAGGCAAACTTAAGATAATTAACTACCGGTATAACTTACCGGCATAAAATGTTGTGTGGCAAACAAAAGCGGACTTAAGGTTTTACATCATACACCCCGGCATACCGGGGTCAAATTTAACAAGTTCTGATTGAAAAGCAAGCAGGAGCAGATAATTGTTCAGGCGACGGGGGCATCAGGTGGAGCAGCACCGGTCTCGGTGTCTTCAGGGGGAGCAGCGCTGGCCTCGGGAGCTTCCGGCGGCACGTCCTCGGCGGCCTCATCTTCATCTCCCTCTTCTTCTTCCTCATCGCTGAGGTAGTCCTTAACACCAGGAGGGGGAGGGATGAAGGTGCGGACCTCGGCATACTCAGCAAGCCGGTACGCCCGGTCCTGCCGCTTCACGGTAAGCGCCGGATCCGTGTCGGTGGGAGCATCTTGGCGTACGCCTTGAAGAGCATCCAGATCCAGATCCGGGTACCAGGAGCATGCGGAGCGCAGCGCCGTGTCCGCTCCGGCACGAGCCGCGGAGCATTGCCACTCGCGAATCCGGCGCCCGGCATCCTTGAGCCGGTGGGCGGTAGAGCGTGATGTTTGCCGGCATCTCCTCCTCAGGCCACAGCACCTTGAAGAGTTGGATGGCAGCGTCCGGTAGGTCGCCAAGAAGCCGGTCGACGGAGCGCATATGTTGGACTCGCGCGGAGAGGGCGACCAGATAGTCGTACCCATCCCAGTGCGCGTCCATATTGGGAAATTCCCGCGCCACCCGATCCTCCATCACCTTCTTCACGGCGTGGGCCTGGGAGTCCGGGAAGTGCTCTACAGAAGGAAGGGAAAAGCATAAACACAAGATACCGGAAAATAGCATGCCGGAAGAAAAAGGAACACAGACACATCTTCAAAAGGAGAAAGCTTATAAGCGAAAGAAGGGACAAGGCAGGGACTTACGGAAAGCCAGCGCGTCAATTTGCATAACCAACCGATCATATTCCTTATGATCAGTGGTCATGGTATCAATGAGGCGCTCCGCTGCCTTCCGCGCCTTCCTCTCCTCCTCCAGCTCTGCCGTCAGTACGGTGTTGGAGTTCGTGGAGTCCTCCACGACCTCCGCCAGCCTGGCCTCAGCTGCGACCCGGGCATCCTTGAGGGCTTTCTCATGCTGGAGCGTGGCTTGCATAGCCTGTTCCTTCAGCTCCCTCGAGGCGGTCTTCTGGGCGTCCAGTGCCTCGTGGTGCTCCTTGATGAGCTGCTCTTTCTCGCCTAGATACCGGAAAGAAACGTGTTAGCAAGTGGCAATAAAACAAATGAAAAAAGAACGGGTTAGCTGGAAAAGAAAGGGTGGTACCTTGAAGCTTGGCAACCTGGGCCTTAAGGGCCTCGATGGTAGCTTCCGGAACAGCTGTTAAACAAAAAGATGCGTAAATATCAAAAAAGGAAGCATTCCGGTGAAAAGATGCTGGAGAAAAAGAAACAAAACAAACCTTGGCAGTGGCTGTGGGCCTCGGCAAGGTCCCGATGCTCCCGCAGAAGCTTCTCAAAGAGTTGCTTCCGGGCATCCGCGGTGCTCTGTTCAAAGGAAGATGGTTGTGAGAAAGAAAGAAACAAAGATCTTAACCCGAAACTCGGGGACTGGCTATGCCGGTTTCGCGCGTTTCTAGTTGAAGTTTCGCGCTAAAAGCTACGCTCTCAACACGAAACTCGGGGACTGGGAGGATAGACAAGATCCGGAAAGAAAAGAAACCGGCATCAACAAAAATTACAAGAGAGTTGGCAAAACTTACCACCACGTTGCTGGTGGCATCGTACCATGCACTGTCAAACTCCTTCACGGCGCGTTTAAGCCGCGTGAAGTGTTCTTCAGTGGACCGAGGCCCAGCAGGGTCTGGCGCTGGAAGGCGGTCCTTCCCCAGGCCGCGGGTAGATGCAGAGATATCCGCATCATTCCACTTTTGGGCGTAGGGGAGAAGGTGCCCCAGGTCCTTGCCCTCGCGATTCAGCGCAACGATCCGGCCTAGGAGGCCGGAAGGTTTTTCCTCGACAGCAGCAGCAGCAGGGCCGACGTGCAGCACCACGGACCGCGAGCCGCCTGAGGCGTCGCCCTCCACGGCCTTGCCCCGAGAAGCCCCGGGCTTGAGGAACTTGGTGATCTTGGGGGTCTCTGGCGGCGCCATTCGCTTGGCCACGGAAGGTCCTTGGCTTGGCGGCGGTGTCGGCGTGGTCCCGGTAGGAGGAGAGGATACCGGTGCGGAAGTATCCGGCGCGGCGGGGGAAGAGCTTGGCTGCTTCTTCTTTTTCTTCGGGGGAGGAGGAACCAGAGGTTCCGCCTGCCCGGCATCTGTCTCATTGGCGCCGATGTTGCTGGCGCCGGTGTCTTGGGCTTCTGGAGGGGAGGTGAAATCCTCCTCCGCGCGGTGATCAGGAGGTGTAGGGGCCGCGCACCCCGAACTTGTAGCGCCTCCCAGAGGGGAGGCAGAGGTGTTGCCGGCACCAGATGGTGCCGGACTTGAGTGAGGAGGAGGAGTTGAGGTCCTTGCGGAGCCGGCAGAGCCCTCCGGCTTCGAGCCAAGCTCAAGCGCAAGGCTGAAAGAGAGAAAAAAGAGAGCGAATTGGAAAAAAGCAACCGGAAAAGAACTTGGTGGAAACAAAGAGAGCATAAAAAGAAATGAAGAACTTACCCGGAAGAAACCGGCATCCGCTTTTGCTTGTAGCGCTTCGTGCTCACCTGCTTCCCTCCAACGATTTCCGTCCGAGGGCGTTTGGCAGGAGGAGCATGGCTAGGGCCGGCGCCAGCAGCTGGAGCATTATCCTTCTGGCCTTCGGCCATAAGTTTGTCCAGGAATTCATCCCCAACCTCAGCCTGCAGGGGAGCCATGTGCTCATGGACCTGTGGGTTGACGTTGGCTGAGGGAATGTCTACAGAACAACAATAACAAAAGAATATGAGAGATCAAACAGAAAAGCTACCTCAAGCAAGGTCAGGTCATCAGACGAACCAGCTGGTTCCGGCGGAGACTTGCCGAGGCGTGAGGCTGGAGTCCGGCCCATCCTCAGATCCAGCCAGTGAATGAAAGGATCCGGATCGTACTTGTCCAACGGCCTCTTCCGGCAAGGGCCTCGTTGATCTAAGTCAATCCGGGGGAAGCGGTCCCTGGCCTGAAAACAAAGGAAAAAAGGGGAATTAGTCACAAGTGTGAAAGTTACCGGTAAAACGACCCGAGCCGCGAAAATTCTTACTTCTTGGGACGGAGGATTTCTGGAGCTGAGAGGGCAAAGGCCCCACTCCCAGTAATCCGGCATGTCCATTTGGCATATTTGGTTAGCCTTCAGGACCACGTCCGCCTTGCTCAAGGGCAGGCCGGTGATCTTGGTGGGATCACCGGGGCCATACATCTCGCTAATCTTGTGAGCGCGCTGCTTTAGGGGAAGCACCCGGCGGCAGATGAAGGTGCGGATGATATCGTCGGAGCAGATGTTGGTGTTCTTCATCAACTTCAACATGAAGCGCACCACCCGGTTCGTCTCGTTGTGATCCGTACCAGGGTTGTAGTGCCAGTTGATCTTGGCGGGCGGCGCCGGGTTGAACGCCGGCAAGTTGATGAGATCGGTGGCGCTCTTGTTCTTCACGTAGAAGAACGTCGTCTGCCACAACCGGCAAGACTCGAGGCCGTTGAACTTAAAAAAGGGGCTCCCTTGGCGGGAGCCGATGATACAAGACCCGCATTGTACGGGGGGTTTGGGCTTGGGAATGTCCTTGCCCTGGACCGAATTGATCCGGAGAGAGAAAAAGCGGGCAAACGTCTCGCGAGCGGGACGGATGCCGATGTAGCCCTCCATGAAGGCCACAAAACAAGAAAGATAAAAAACGGCATTGCCGAGAAGGTGGTGAGGTTGGAGTCGATAGAAGTCAAGGAACTGGCGGAAGAAATCGGAGGCAGGAAGGCCGAAGTCGCGCTCAAAATGAGCAAGGAAAACAACGACCTCACCGGGTTCGAGCACCGGTTCGATCTCGTCACCTGGAAGCCGGCAGATGACTCCTTCCGGAATTCTCCGGGACCGGTAGAGCCAGTCGATCTCGTATTGAGTCACGTCGGAACCCCTCCAGGCTCCGCATGTCTTACCGGAAAGATCCTTTCCGGAGGCCCGGCTAGATGTGCCGGTCTCTTGATCTCGGCTAGACGCCAAATCCATCCGGGCGAGATCTTCGGTTAGCCCGTCGGAAGTACTACTGCCTTGATTACTAGAGGTGGCGGCGGGGAGAGACCCTTCGCTAGACATATGGATCTAGGCGACGCCGGAATCTACCGAAAAACAGTTTTCCCCAGAGAGACCCTCGCGCGAAGATCTACGAGTAAGAGAAAAAGCAAAATAAAGAGGGGATAAATACTCTACCGCCCCAAGATCTGGAAAGCAAGAAGAAAAGAGGTAGAGGCGTGTCGGGCCTAACCTGAGGCGGCGGAGTCGCAGAAGAAGGGGTTCGCCGGAGAGACGGTGAGCCTGCGGCCGGCGAAGAGGTCCGTCGACGGCGAGGTGAGGAAGAGCTTGAGGAAGCACGAATGCAGCGGACGCGACGAAGGTGCTGCAGAAGATTCCCGCACGACGAGGTCCGGCAGAAGCGCGGCGTGAGTTCGCCGGGCGACGGAGCTCGAGCAAGCGACGGCGGACGGAGAGCGGCGAAGGCGCAGAGGCGAGGAGCACTGTGCGCGAAGGTTGGGGAATGCGAGAAGAGGAAGAAGGAACGGCGGTTGTGCTTATAAAGAAGAAAAGAGGTGGGCTGAAAACCGCTAGGCCGCGGCGGTTCGCCTCACGGCCCGCGACGGTTCGCACCACGGGCCGCCACGTGGCGAAGAAGTACACGCGAGAAAATGGGAGGCCACACGGGGGCACACACAGGATACCAAGTGGCCAGTGGGATCCGCAGTGGTGCATTTAATGCTGGCGCAGAAGCCGAAGGGAAGTGACCCCTGGCACTGGCGCGTCAGTCACAGTGCGCATGTTTCTGTCACGCGCGGGGCCCAAGATATTCTCGACTTCGCCGAGGAGGTGTTTAATGGCTAAGATACCGGAGGATAAGATACCGGAGAATGACTTGAAAAGAAAGATAATGAAAATCCGGGCAAAGATGCCGGATCCAAGCCCAACGCCGGATGGATTAAACCGGTATCCAAAGATGTGAGAACCTGGCATGGTCTGTTGGATAGGATCCGCCAGACTATACCAGCTTCGGGGACTAATGTTGGGGGGATGACCCCCGGTATGCCAAAGGCATGCCAAACCGGATGGTTCGAGCCATCAGGATACCGGTTAAATGTTCATACCGGAGCATAAGATATGCGTTTGGCTAAGCAGGGCTAAGCCGGTATCCTCAGGGGAGTGATACCGGAACCGGATAGAAAAGGTACCGGGCCACCGGAAAGAAGAGCATGTCGGCAAGACTGGTCAAAGATCCTCTCCAGAGCTAGAAGACAAAGATGAGCTAAGCAAAGTAGCTTTAAACGAAGGGCTGACGATAAAGAAGAGGATGACGAAGAAAGAAGCCGGAGGACGTCAGCCTCCACGATTAAAGAAGACCCCGGTGTCATCTATGATTAAAGTAGCTTTGTAAAGTAGTTTGTCTAGTCAAAGATGCCATTAGGGTTTCTTGCACTGTAAGCCACCCTCTCCCCTATATAAGGAGAGGGGGCAGCCCTCCTTACGGGCGACGCACGGTAGAAGCAAGGCACGAAACACAAACCTGTAAACTTGTGAGAATCAATGAAGAAAGTGATCTAGAGCGAGTTCTTCCTTGTGTCTTTCTTCTTCAACCTCTGGCCTTGGCCAAGTTCTTGAGGAAACCATCCGGAAGTTCATCCCATCTGATCACAAACCCTCCCCCGAATCCTCTAGCGTCCATTCGGCCCCAATCTAAGCCATCCTATGGCATCTGTCTGTTCACCACGACGACACACAATCAAAAATTCACATGTTCAGAGGTGACACAATCATTCTTAACACTTCTGGACATTGCACAAAACTTCTGAAAGTTAATGGAACAAAGAAACTCATTCAACTTAACAAAAGCGGCAATGCGAAATAAAAGGCAGAATCTGTCAAAAACAGAACAGTCCGTAAAGACGAACCTGGAAGCGGCACTTAACTTGCTCAAACGGAAAAACTCAAAACTAATGAAAGTTGCGTACATATCTGAGGATCACACACGTGAATTTGCAGATTTTTTTGATTTTCTTACAGAGACTTCTACGCGAATTCGTGACAGACAGCAATGCTGTTTCTGTGCAGCAATCCAAATCTAGCATCAACTTTACCATAGAGACTTTACTTGGCACAAAAACATGATTAGGAGAGGTTGCTACAGTAGTAAACAACTTCCAAGACTCAACAAAACAAAAATTGCTGTAGCAAAATAAACACATGGGTTATCTTCCAAGAAGTTCTTTCTTTATAGCCATTAAGATGGGCTTAGCAGTTTTAATGATGCACTCGCAAGAAATAGTAGTTGAAGCAAAAGAGAGCATCAAGAGGCAAATTCAAAACAAATTTAAGCCTAACATGCTTCCTATGAAAAGGAATCTTGTACACAAATGAATTCATGAAGAACAAAGTGACAAGCATAAGAGGATAAAACAAGAGTAACTTCACAATTCTCAACATAAAGAGGGGAAACTTAACATTATTAAGATGCATACAACCAAGTTTCGCTCTCTCATAATAACTTTCAGTAGTGTCATGAACAAATTCAACAATATAAGTATCACATAAAGCATTCTTATCATGAGTCTCATGCATAAAATTATTACTCTCCACATAGGCATAATCAATTTTATTAGTTGTAGTGGGAGCAAATTCAACAAAGTAGCTATCATTATTATTCTCATCAAGTGTAGGAGGCATAGTATTATCATCATAAAAATTACTCTCCATAGTAGGCGGCACTAAAAGACCAATATCATTATAATCATCATAAATAGGAGGCAAAGTATCATCAAAGTAAATTTTCTCCTCAATGCTTGGGGGACTAAAAAGATCATGCTCATCAGAACCAGCTTCCCCAAGCTTAAAATTTTCCATATCATTAGCAACAATGGTGTTCAAAGCGTTCATACTGATATGTTCCATAGGTTTTTTAATTTTCGCATCAAACCATCCATGTCTTAAATCAGGAAATAGAATAAGAAGCTCATTGTTGTCCATTATGCCAAACTAGTGTAAACAAGAAACAAAAAGATGCAATTGCAGGATCTAAAGGAAATAGCTTCGAGCACACACACAACGACAACAGAAAGGTACTTTAACTGGGACCGGAGTATGAGTGCCTTTTACCTTTCCTCCCCGGCAACGGCGCCGTAAAAATAACTTGATGTCTACGCACGCTTCTATTCCTGTAGACAGTGTTGGGCCTCCAAGAGCAGAGGTTTGTAGAACAGCAGCAAGTTTCCCTTAAGTGGATCACCCAAGGTTTATCGAACTCGGGAGGAAGAGGTCAAAGATATCCCTCTCATGCAACCCCGCAACCACAAAGCAAGAAGTCTCTTGTGTCCCCAACACACCTAATAGGTGCACTAGTTCGGCGAAGAGATAGTGAAATACAAGTGGTATGAATGAATATGAGCAGTAGTAACGGCGCCAGAAAAGTGCTTGCCGGCGTGCAGTTGATGGTAGTAATATTGCAGGAAGTAAACAAGCAGTAAAACAGTAAACAAGCAGCGATAGCAGTATTTAGGAACAAGGCCTAGGGATCATACTTTCACTAGTGGACACTCTCAACATTGATCACATAACAGAATAAATAGATAGATGCTAGACTCTACACCCTCTTGTTGGATGATGAACACCACTAACTATGTAGGATTACACGAACCCTCAATGCCGGAGTTAACAAGCTCCACAATATTCAATGTTCATGTTTAAGTAACCTTAGAGTGCATGATAGATCAACATAACCAAACCAAGTACTAACATAGCATGCACACTGTCACCTTCACAATACGAAAGGAGGAATAGATCACATCAATACTATCATAGCAATAGTTAACTTCATAATCTACAAGAGATCACAATCATAGTCTACGCCAAGTACTACACGATGCACACACTCGTCACCATTACACCGTGCAGGAGGAATAAACTACTTTAATAACATCACTAGAGTAGCACACAGATAAATTGTGATACAAAACACATTGCAATCATAAAGGGATATAAATAAGCCCTTCACTATGCCATTCATAACAGTGAATAAGTATTCTGTGAAATATAGCCTAAGAGACCCACATGGTGCACACACTGTCACCTTTACACACGTGGGACAAGGAGTCTCCGGAGATCACATAAGTAAAAACCACTTGACTAGCATAATGACATCTAGACTACAAGCATCATCATATGAATCTCAATCATGTAAGGCAGCTCATGAGATTATTGTATTGAAGTACATAGGAGAGAGATTAACCACATAGCTACCGGTACAGCCCCGAGCCTCGATGGAGAACTACTCCCCCTCATGGGAGACAAGCAGCGTTGATGAAGATGGCGGTGGTGTCGATGGAGAAGCCTTCCGGGGCACTTCCCCGTCCCGGCGGCGCGCCGGAACGAGACTCCTGTCCCCCGGATCTTGGCTTCGCGATGGTGGCGGCTCTGGAAGGTTTTCTCTGGTTTCGTCGAACGTGATAGGGTTTTCGCGACGGAGACCTTAAGTAGGCGGATGGGCAGCCTCGGAGGGGGCCTGGTGGGCCCACACACTAGGGGGGCGCGGCCCCCCCTCTGGCCGCGCCAGGGTGGCGTGTGGGGCCCCCAGGATCCCTCCGGCGGCTCTCGGGTGTTCTGGAAGCATCGTCCAATTATAAGACTCTGGGCGTTGATTTCGTCCAATTCCGAGAATATTTCCTTACTAGGATTTCTGAAACCAAAAACAGCAGAAAACAGGAACTGGAACTTCGGCATCTCGTCAATTGGTTAGTTCCGGAAAACGCATAATAATGACATAACGTATGCATAAAACATGTAGATATCATCAATAATGTGGCATGGAACATAAGAAATTATCGATACGTCGGAGACGTATCAGACACCGAAAGAACACTTCGTCGGATTCAGCTTGAGACAAAACTTGTCGAGGTTGTCGAAGGTTTCCTTCAAGTTCTCGATTAACGTTGCCCCCTTTTTTGATGTTATGACGACATCGTCAATGTATACTTGTACGTTTTATCCAATCTGTGTTGCTAAGCACTTCTGCATCATCCGCTGATATGTTGCTCCCGCGTTTTTCAGACCAAAAGGCATTGTTCTATAGTAGAATACGCCGTAAGGTGTGATGAACGCTGTTTTGACCTCATCCTCTTCTTTCAATCTGATCTGGTTATAACCAGAGTATGCATCCAGGAAGGAAAGACGTTCACATCCTGCCGTGGAGTCGATAATTTGATCGATCCTTGGGAGGGGAAAGTGATCCTTTGGACAATGTTTGTTGAGACACGTAAAGTCGACACACATGCGAAGGACTTCAGTGTTTTTCTTCGGTACCAACGACTGGGTTTGCTACCCATGTGGCCTCCGTATGCAGCTCCTTAATGAAACCAGCTTCTCTTAGTCGATCAATTTCTGACAAAGATAGCTTTGCGGTTTGGCTCCGAAAATGCCTCAGAGGTTGCTTGATTGGTTTCGCTATTGGATCCAAGTTTAAGTGGTGCTCGGCAAGTTCCCTGGGTACTCCTGGCATGTCAGCTAGACACCATGCGAAGATTTTCCAGTGCTCACGGAGGAACTCGATGAGCGCGCTTTCCTATGCGAGGTCCATGTTTGTCGCGATGGACGTCGTTTTCTTCGGATCTGTCGGGTGGATCTGCACCTCCTTGGAATCTTTTGTCGTGTTAAATGTTGGTTCCTTGTTAAATCTCCCTACATCTGGCAGCACATCATAGTCAGTCGTGAGCCTTGACGCCATGTACTCTGCTTGCATCCCGAAAGTTTCTGATAGTCGATGATAATCCTTGTCACATTTATCGGCTAGTGCGAAGCTCCCTTTGACTGTGATTGGTCCCTTAGGTCCGGGTAACCTCCATAACAGATACGTGTAATGTGGTACCACCATAAACCTGGCATATGTTGGTCGCCCCAACAAGGCGTGATATTGCGACGGGAAATCCACGACTTCAAACTCCAACTTTTCTATCCTGTAATTTTCTCCGGTCCCAAACTGAACGTCGAGATTAATCCTTCCCAACGGATAACTCGGCTTCTCTGGTGTGATTCCATGGAAACGCGTGTCAGTTGGTTTTAGATTCTCCAGGGATATGTTCATCTTCCTCAGTGTATCTGCATACATAAGGTTTAGACTGCTGCCTTTGTCTATGAAAACTCGAGATACGTCGAATCCTGCGATCACCACTGGTAAGATAAGTGCTGACTGCCCTGGTCGAGGAACTTGCTGCGGGTGATCGGCAATTGTGAAGCCGATGTCCTGTCCCGACCAATTTAGGTACTCTATCGTTGGTGGAGGCATCTTCTCTGCCATGAACACTTGCCGCGAGATTACCTTCTGAGCCCTATTAGATGGTCTAGCTTTCTGGATCATCGAGACCGCGCCGTTGTTGTTAGGATCAACATATGGAGGTGGGTGTGGTGCTGCTGCTATTCTGAGTTGGTGTCGATTTTCGTCCGTGATCGCGGGAGGAGGTGGTAGGTGGATCTCACTCCTGGGTCCCTGGGGGTTTCGAGTTGCTGCCTGAGCATTGGCTAGCCCTGCAACCCGCAACATTGCTTGAAAATTGCGACAGTCCTTCTGCAGATGTCCTGACTGCCTCTTCCCATTGTTATCAAGATAAAAATGCATCTGGCATGGCCCGTTCATCATATCTTCGGGAGTTACGAAAGGTCTTTGAAACCTTGATCCACTATTTTGCCTGTTGTTTCGAGAGTCATCTCTATTATCGCCTCGATGTTCGTTACTCCTTTGATACTCATCTCTATTGTTTCCTCCAGTGTTTCCCCGAAAACCAGCCGATATTTGGCCAGGAGCATCGTAGTTCGAGAATTGTCGAGAAAACCGTCTTCTATTTTGAAAATTTCGGCTGCGGTCCTCTTCCGGTGACCTGTGCCGCTTATTATGAACAACATCTTCTCCGTCTGCCCATCTATTTGCTATCTCCATCAATGCTGATACTGTCCTTGGGTTGGTTCTCCCCAAGTCTTCGACAAAATCTCCTTGTCGAATTCCTGCTACGAATGCATCTATTGCTCTCTCGTCAGATATATTCTCTGCCGAGTTTTTGATGATGTTCCACCTTTATATGTATTTTCTCATTGATGCATCATGCTTTTGTCGACACGATCTCAACTCTTCTAGTGATGCCGGTTTCTTGCAGGTTGATCGAAAGTTTTTGACAAACACATCCTCGAAGCTATCCCAGCTGTCGATGGATCCTGGAGGAAGTTTCTTGATCCAAGATCTTGCGGCTCCGCTCAGGTGTATTTGAATACTTTGCATGGCTGTTGCTCTGGTGCCACCTATTAACTTCACCGTCTCCAAGTAATCGACTAACCAATCCTCGGGATCTTGCAAGCCATCGAATTTTTTGAAACTGTCTGGCAACTTGAATCCTGACGGGACTCGAGTTTTTCGGACCCGTCGCGTAAAACATGGGAGGCCGCACATATCTTCTTCAGCAAGTTCTGGTGACTGCCGATGTTCCCTTCTCTCTTGTCACGCTCTATCCACCCTAGCTTGAGTCGTTGTATCTCTGACTCCACTTGCTCTCGGTGGATCTTGCACTGCTGCAGTAGGTCGCGGACTATTTTGCCTTGCAGTTCCGTCGGGAGGTGTAGCCGCGAATGCTGCTCCCATGGCTCCACATCCTGCCATGGCCATGTTATACAACGCTTCTCTTGGATCTCCGGGAGGTGGCCTGGACGCGAGGATGAAAGCTTGCGTTGCCATGTACCCAGCTTCCGGTGTTTTGGGGATAATATTTGCCCTCGTGTCGATTGACATGAAAGACATGTCGAGGTTTTGGATTAGGTTCTCCCTCTCTGCTTCGGGTATATTTTGTAGCCGAGATCTTGCTCTCCTTCGAGCTTCTCTGTGACTATCTCCCGAATTTCCTGATTGTCGGCTTAGATCTGCTCTTCGCCTGCTTGACGCAGAGGCTGCCTCCTGCCTTCTATTTAATGCAGCTGTCTATTTTTCTAGCTCTCTACTAACACGAGCGAGTCTATATTGATAAACTTGCAATTCTTCTGCTGTAGCAGTTGTAGTCATTGGCTCTGTACCGTCCATGGCTCTTGCGGCTCTATCCCATGCTTCTTGCGGGAGTTGAACCCTCAGACGTGGTGTAGGCCCAACGTATTTAGTGCCTAAACCTCGCCTAAGATCAGCGGGATCAACATATGGGTTTCCCACATTGTCGAAAGCCTCTGACGTCTCCGGCTCTGCTCGGTTTGTTTCTTCGATTGCATAGATCTGATGATATTTTGAATTTTGATTTTTGTCAGGATTGGTGACACCATCATAGAGATTGGTGAAGACCTTTCCAAGAGCAACAGAATTGTCGATGAAGTTGAAGCTGTCGACGCTGTCTGAGTCGCTGCTTATATCAGAGTCCGCAGACGACTCGAAAGACATGCCGCTGAAGATCTTGGCGAGCTTTTCGCTTGCCATGGAGTTGATGATGCGTGGCGATGAAATCTCCTCCTCGCCTGATGAGAAATCGGAATCGACCGCTGACGGTCCCGACGAAATCGGAACTTCGATACGATACGACCCTTCTTTCTTCACGCAGAATAGAAATTTTCCGACTGTCATCTCCATGGGCTCCTCCATATACTCATATGCATCCAAACGGGAGGGCGGGTGAGGAATAAAATCGACTAGACCAGTTTCGATCTGTTTACCTCTGTCCATGGTGTTGCTTGCTACCGACGAAGTCGACGATCTTGAACGTGCTATCGAGATCAGCTCCTTGTCGCCTCTAGACCCCACAGACGGCGCCAATTGACAAGGTATTAACTTGTCAATGCCTACAGATTGTAGACTAGGGTTTCGTTGGATGTAGAGGGCAAGTAGATCTCGAAGGTTTCAGCCGAAAAGTACTCGACGAATATGAAACTAGGGTTGTGTTGACAGTAAATTCGATCCTTTCTTTGTCCCTCGACTCCCCCTTATATAGGAGGTGGAGCCGAGGGTTTCGTAATACATAAGTTTATAGAGTCCGGGAGGGCTTCTGACCCGTCCCGCAAGATTACAAGTAATGCTTCCTATTACAACTCTAGCTTTCCTTAATAATAATTTGGGCTTCCGATTCTTCTTATCCTTCGGGTCGTGGGCCTTCAGTAAACCCCGGGTACCATCTTCGGCATGCCCATTGGGGATGCCTATGTCAGAGGCTACATGCGCAAGTGTGTGGAGTTGCGAATATCTTGCAGGGTTGAGAGTTGTTGCATTGGCGACAGGGACCAATCGAGAGATCTCGTTGCGTCATACAAGTTATCGTGCACTTCGTCATCAAGTTATCTCCGCTGTGTTCATCCCGTGATCATCATCACCACCGTTGCTTACTGAGAAGATCGGGCCACCCCCTTATTAACCCTCCAAACTTTGGCGAGTCTAGCTCCGCACAGATCTGCATGAACCAGAGAGGCCACGCCCAACAAAATAGCTCGGAGGTCAAGAATCATGGCCATAGATCGACCCCCTGGTCAGATCTGCCCGCGGACTGACCCAGGTCAGAACCAGCGGCTTGCGCCTACCAGGCCCAAGCCAACGAGAGGAAGGCCCAACTCACGGGCTCCAGCGTCGGAGATGACAACACCAGGACGAACATGACCTCCAACACCGCCATGGAGCACAGATTGGAGCTCGATTCGCTGCAATTGGGAGGAGAGGTGAGGAGAGGGGAAGCATGCTAGATGTTGAAGGAGGCGAAGGAGGCCCGCCGCCACCGCAGGCCGACCGGCAGTGGCAGTGAGGAAGGGGCACAGGGAGGAGGCGACGCTGGTGAGGGAACCCTAGTCGCCTCTCGTGTCGCCCGAGCGAGGACGACGCGGGGGCATACGAAGCGTTTTTTCTTTCAATTTTGTTTGTTTCAATTTTTGTTGTTAGAAACCTACGACACACCCGTTTACAAGAGAATGAAGCGGGGAAAGGAACAACAAGTGGGATGCTCGATATCGAGCAACCACTATGGGACAAAAACTTGTTATCCCTAGAAACCTGTTTGTTTTTGTTATGGCATGTATGCTCCTTTAGCTTGCTAAAAAAAAGGTTGGCGAAAAATAGCCAGAGGTGCACAACTATCTTAGAGAAGCGCCTCGGTCGCTCCCCGCGGGCGACCTGGGCGCTAACCATTGCCGTCGGGAGCAGCTCCGCCTCCACTCTCCTCCCCCCCCCGCCGCGCGCCGGGCAAGCGGGCTGCGCGGCGCTCCGCAGCGGCGAGCCGGGCGGCTTGCGGCGCGGAGTCGGACGCGTCGGCGGGAGCAGCGCGCTGCCGGGGATGCGGCGGGATGCGTCCGGCGGCTGGTGCGTGGATGCGCGCGGCTGCGTGGTCGTCCGCGCCTAGACGCACAAGCGCGCTGGTGGCCAGGAGCCCCTCATCCTTGGCGCGGTGGAGGCGTCGGGGTCGCTGCGGACAGGGCCGATCTGGGTCTATGCGGGCCCATGGCGCGGCTCCTTGACGGCGCGGCGGCTGGGGACCGGATCTTTGACGGCTCCCGTCCCGATCTGGTGCTCCGACAGTTGTTTGAAGCAGAGTGTGGTGCTGGTTTTGGCTGCTGCGTTGGGTGTGGGCGTCTAGTGGTCGGCGGCAAGGTCACATGCTCTGTTGGCTGCGCTCCTTCTACCCGAGATTCAAGAGAGCTCGATGGCAGAAATGTCATGCCAGGCGATAGATTTGCACCCATCCTGCGTAGGTGCCGATGACGACGGTGCCCACGGGAGCCGTACTCCTTCTTGAAGGCGTCTTCGTGAGCTACATCTCCTGCTGTCGCGGGTGTCTGGTGTTCTCCTGGTGAAAACCTGAGCTCCTCATGACTGGGCGACGGCGACATCTATGCCGCTACCTTCTTGAAGGCGCCGCCTTTGGAGGCCTCGACACTTGTGGTGTGGTAGGTTTGCATCAACTAGGCATGGTTGCCTTGCGGCCGAAGATGGTGGACGCCAGGGCAGCGGCTCCGAACGGTGGATGGTGCGTCGAGGCGGCGGCCTCGAACGGCCTTGTAACTACATGAACATGGGGTGTGGTTGTGGTCTAACAAGGCAAGGGTGGCGTGCTCGTGCTACGTGGGTAGCGAGTCCATTGGCCCGGTCGGCAGAATCGGATGATCGGCCTGGCTGGCATGTCAGGGCGTAGGCCCCGGATCTTTTGGCGCGACGTTCGTGGTCTGCGGATGGTCGTCTTGTGTAGCCTGAGCTACGAGGCGTCTAGTCCGTGCGGCATTGCAGCTCGTAACCGAGCAGGGGAAGCCGGAGTGGCGGCTCCGGGCACGGATGTGTTTGTTTTGTGCAATGGTGACTTTGTGTTGTGTGGGCGACGAGGCTCTGTTGTTTGTGCGGTTTTTCGACCCTTTTTTTCCTCAAAAATGGGGTCATTTTGTTCGGTTTTTGAGCCCGGTTTTTCTCATAAACTGGATCAACTGGTCGTCTTAACCTTCTCCTCTATTGCGATGAATATAACAGTTCTTCTGTTGTTATTCAAAAAAAAAGGTTGGCAAGTACGTTTACGTGTTACATGCCATCTGGCCTTTTTTTTTTGACAATCAATACCACATATATTTATAGTAATAAATAGTTCATGCTAGAGATACACGAGCTGACTCCAACGATTACAAAATAAAGTCTAAAAGATACTAACAAATCTTCAAGGTCTTCAAATTCTTTCTTCTTCCATAACACAATTTTTTACTCTTCTGAAGGCAGCCAAAGATAGATAACAAACCATAGACCTGTAAATACCGACGAAGGTTCTCCCATAATTTTAATTTGAGCCGCAATACCAAGGCTGCATGCACGCACGCAACCATTAAACCAGTCATCCAACATCGGAAAGAGTACCAACACCAGTATGTCAGGGAATAACAACCGACTAGCCTTGTCGACGACGATGGAGAGCCAAGAGTACGAATCACCATTGTTGGGACGTAGTAGCCGGGATAAAAACTACGAGGATAATCACCATTGTCGCGGCAAAAGATCCAAAATCGATCTGGCGAAGCAAGATCTGAAGGCACATACCTAGAGGATTGTAATCTTTCAACACCACCATTGACGTCGGGAAGGAGGTCTCGTCGTCGAACGAAAGCCCGAAGATCACTTATTATAGACGATGCCATCTCCATTGAGGGGAAACCAACAAGAAAATGACTACCAAAATCCTAACATAATCAACTGAAAATACTACTTTTATTGAAAACTCCACGTATAGATCGGGTTCCCCACTCCTCCCGACGTCGGCGAAGCCAATCTGAGGAGGGGGAACCGATCTATGGAGGAGGCTGAAGTGGAGACGGCTAGGATTTGGAGAGGCGGCGGCTGTCTTTCTTTACATGCCATCTGGCCTAGTGACTATAAAGCTTGAAAAAGTTTGTCAAAATATACATATATAGATCTAGTTTAAAACCATTCATCAATATGAAGGCAACGATCAAGAAAGATTGCGAACCGAGATGGAAATATTAGGATACATAACATCGATAACTTAGTTTTTCTAGCTGTAAGATTGACATAAGATCCAGGCCACACAAAAAGCGACCAGTTGCTGAGGTTGGGTTGCTCGTACAGGCTTTGGGAGCAAAAAGTTCACACCCCTTAAAAGGTATCTCCAACGGGGCGACGCATTTCAGGGTCAAAAAATGTTCGCGCGCATCCGTTTGCGTCGATCGAAATGGTCAAAATCGACCGCGCGTCCGTTTACGCCGGGGGTGGCTCCAACGGCATGATGCATTTTTTTTTCGAATTTCCATTTTTTATAACATGAAAACATAATTTATATAGTTAAACACATGGAAAAAAAATCCTAAACGTCTGCGCCTACTGGTTCTCCTCGTCGCTGTCGATCACGACGAGCTCCGGTACCACCCACGACCAGTTGGGAACCGGCGGAACGTACGCTGGGCGCGCCGGCGGTACTAGAGGTGGAGGAGCCCAGGCCTGTGGCGGAGGTGGATGTGGAGGCGCCCAAGCCTGTGGCGGAGGTGGAGGAGCCCAGGCCTATGGCGGAGGTGGAGGTGCCCAGGCCTAAGGTGGGGGCCCCCACGGGTTATATGGCGGAGATGGAGGCGGCGGTTGTGGCGTGGCCCAGTCCTGTAGTGCCAGTCGTAGGGCTTCTTCCTCCGACAGGCTCGGCGGCATGATGCCGGTGGCGTACCGGGGCAGTGGCGGCTGCACAGGTCGGTCGTTCTCAGAGACGAGGATGCCGAGCCTCGCGATCTCATCGTCTGTCATGTTGTCCGGGTACTCAAACTTCCGGCCCTCCGCCATGGCCAGCCGCCATTCCTGGAAGATGCACGCGACGTAGTCGTCGCTGTCGTCCTTGGCCTCCTCGTTGTGGTACACCAGCGCCTCGTTGTAGTCGTCGTCATCGTCGTCCTGCGTAGGCATCGGCGCCTGCTGTCTTCGACGACGAGGCACCGGTGGACGGTCGAAGGGAAAGTCCCTGTCGCCCATGAAGCCCGCCCTCCTCCTCGGATTCCTCTCGTCCTCAAGATAGCTATGCCAGTTGTCGGAGTCGATGTCGTAGGCGGGATCGGCGCGGAGGTCTGGCGGTAGGTACCGCCTCCTTCGCCGGATCTCGGCGCTCCTATCTGGCTCGCGCGCAGCCACGGGAGGGATGGGCACCCGGCGGTAGCTGAGCCGCCAGCCGCCAGGCATGTGCATGTCCCTCCAGGCCTCTCACGGTGTCCAGTTCCGGTGCATCAGCCTCCCCACGCCGACGGGCAGCGGAACCCTGTTCGGTCGCTCCTCCTTCTTGGTGCCGTTGTCGGACGCCTCGATGTCGTTCTTCTTCTTCCCCATGGTGCTGCGACGGTGGTGGTGGGAGTGGAGGTGCGGGCGATGGAGGAACGATGCCGGTGGACTTTTAAGGCCGGTCACGCGCGGGAAACGATGCCATTGAAGGCGGCTCAGAAGCCTAGCTGCCGCCCGCCAGTGCGCGCGCAGAAGAGGCAGCCGCGACATTGATGGCGAAGGCTGTGGTGCAGACACGGAAGCACGACCGCGGAAGCGATGGCCGCGGAAGCGATGCCCTCGATACAGGGTCGCTCTCAGGTAGGCCCGGTGGAGATGCAAGTGGTCACTTAGTGCGTCCGCGCAGCGTCCGCCGCGAGGCATTCTAGACGCAAATATGCACCGGGTTTGCGTCGCTGCAGACGGCCCGTTCAAGATGCATCACCCCGCTGGAGGTGGTACCATACGCATTTTCAGTCTGAACGGACGCAGACGGTTGCTCAAGATGCCCTAAAGGAAATGAAATTGCTTGGTACAAAGAACAAAGGGCCAAAAGGCCCGTTAGTCCAGCTGTGTGCTAGAGACATCTAAAATGCATGTAATGCTGGCCCGCGAAAATGGGGCTCTATAAACCAGCAAAGCCCCTTTAGCCCTGGAGTCGTGGACTCGTCATCGTCAGCTGTCGAGACTCGAGAGACGATCGAATCGGCTCGATAACGCTCCATATCGCGATCGCGATGCCTCCACCGGCGGCGACTACTCGGCGGCGCAATCCAAGGGGACGAGCCAGGAAATCCCCCGCGCTCCACCTCTCGGAGTTCCACTGCATGCCGGAGCCGGTGGAGGCGTGGGAGCGGGACTGGGCGGAGCTGCCCGCGGACTCGATCTCCTGCGTCCTCCACAAGCTGAGCCTCCCGGAGCTCCTGCTGGGCGGCGCGGCGGAAGTGTGCCGTTCATGGCGACGCGCCGCGCGGGAGGAGCCCGAGCTCTGGCGGCGCATCGACGTGAGCCATCTTCCCGACGTCCCGCCCTTCACCCGGCAGGCTACTCTCGAGAATGTCATGAGGGCCGCCTTGCGTCTTAGCGCGGGGCAGTGCCATACCTTCTTGGGCGCGCACCTGGACGATGGCCTCTTCATGCTGCTCGCCAAGCAGTAAGATCATTTGTTCTTGATCCCCAAATATTTACTCCCAGAGTTTTAAGTGGTACTGCATCCCACACAAAAAAAAAACAAAGATATGCCTATTGTTTCTTCTTATATTTTGTTTAAGGTTGGATCCTTTGAAAATATACAACTCCGGGACAGCAGTTTTGTTTTGAATGTAAAGCTAGGCAGATCTTCGAATTAGTGGTATATATATTAACATTAGTCATATCTTGCAGGGCGCCTTTGCTGAAGAGACTTGAACTGACCAGGTGTTGTCCTATCTCCAGCGGAGGATTTGCCGACGCAATAAAGAAGCTCCATCTGCTTGAGGAGCTCCAGCTGTATCACTGCTTACACGATGAAGCGTGCCCGTGCCTGAAAAGCTTCAGGCTTGTCCGGCAAAGGCCTTGCTCCTATCGTTTTAACAAGCGTACTGATGATCGAGAGGCCTTTGCAATCGCAAAGATGCACCGACTACGTTCCTTGAAGCTCGTCCATGGTAATCTCAGCAACCAAGGCCTGGCAGCTATCATCGACAACTGCCCCCACCTAGAGTACCTTACCATACGGGATTGCTGCAACGTCAGGATGGATGCTAACCTAACAGCCAAGTGCGCCCGGATCAGAGTGGACTACCACGAGTACTTCCCGTCATATGAACTTTGTAAATGTTGTTTCTTTTCCCCAATTTATGCGTTCAATGATGATGGCTACCCCTATGATGACGATGAACCCGACGATTACCATGATCTTTCTCTTTATTCCTACCTGGGTGACGAGATTGATGGCACCGATTGTGAGGAGCATGAAAGGATCCTAGACGTCAAGAGCATGCGTAGGTACTTGAGCTAATGTACTAGTGTTGCTTTAGATGTTCTGATATTTTGTTGTGTCATTCCGGCCACAACTTTTCTTAAAGAGGATCAACTTTTTTTCATGGTATTATTAGCCTGTGGTTGGTGTGTAAGGTCTGATCATCACAAGATATATGATCCTTTGTAATAAATTGCTCTCAGTGACCATGTTTTCCTTCATTTCGCAAGAACGAGTGGAGTGAGTGTCCGGAGTTTATGCATGATAACTATTGAGCAATGTAATATCATCCAAATCCGTATGTGAGATAAAATGATGGCCTAATGGAACTGAGATATGGAGGTTCCTGGTTGCTGCTTATCGTCTGACACTTGCTTCGAACTGCATGGTGGCAAACTTGAAACATCCATCCGGGTTCACCTTCTGAATATGTGTATAGTTATTCTTGCTTCGTTGCCTAGTGCGCACGTGTTGACAAACACCAATCAGCATTTTCTTGGCAAAGCATATTTAGATTGTTGGGCCTATGGCTGTCAAAACCAAGACGGTAACTAACTAGGAATATATGCCAATAATCTGGTGATGACTGGTGACACCGAGCTCCAAACCTCCTATAGCCTCGTAGATCATGGAAACTTGCACTCAATTCAATGGTTAGAACATACTATGAAACCCAACCAGCATCTCTGCACACCTCTTTCAATCTTTTGTTTGGAACAGAGGACCTGAAATCCATATTTCATCTCACCGATGAAATATGAGTCAACTGAGAGTTTAAAACCTGGATTTTTTCATTTGTCATTTTTGTATCAGGGATTTTACGGACCCTCCGCGCATCAACGAGGTAAACGTGTCCTAAGGTTGTGAAATTCCTTATCCCACAAGTAGCGAGAAAAACCTGATTTCTATATCTGAAAGCCATTCCATGCTCACAAGAGTTACACACATGATTCTCCTATAAACATGCTGCCCCAAAAACACACCGTTTAGCAGGCCCCACAAGCCCAGATGGATTAAGCATAGACACCGCGGACACCATGACACCGATAACCAAGATCATCCTAAAGTGCTCATGGGTAGAGAGCTCATCAATACAAAGGTCGTAGCAACTGACAGCTCCTGATTCCATGTATATGTGGACCCCATATTCATGGAATGAAAATCGCACCTAACATGCCAATATTTGTGCGGCACCTCGATATGAGTCCCGCACAACTCATAATAGCTAGCCACCATCAGATGCAGGGCCAATTGCATGGGCCCGTCCACAACATATGTGTCTCATAAGTGTTAGTTTGCCTTGATCTGGCTGGAGAAATGAGTTTCAGAAAGCTCCACCGGCGAATGGAACAGTGCATCTTTTGCCTGGAGTTTGCTAGATCGTGTGGTATTTGGTCGCGCGCACCCATATTTTTATTCCGACCATTTGGTTCCGGAGGGAGCGACACGAAACTCTATTATGTGTTGACATCAAGTGACTTTTTGGTCCATGGTGAAGTCAGAAGAAAGAATATCATGAAGGCCGGATTGGTTGACTTGCTAAAGGAGGTTCAAGTCTCCACGATGTTGAGGGACTTGCTTGGCATTCCAGGCTCCGCAGTGGTATGCAAGTTGGGGCGGCAGCACAGGTGAAGTTCAGAGTCTTACCTTTCAGGGTGAAAACCTAAGGTTTGGACTTAACTGGTTGTGCCTGGCAACGACCTTGTTGGAGGCATTGTTTTGACAAAGAGGACTATCTTCAGGGTGAAAACCTAAGACCTTTGGTCGGGCGATAACGCTGCTGGTGCACCGTTCCCTTTTGGAGGCGTCGTTTTTGGAGAGTCTGTATTTCAGGTGTTGTCATAGTGGTGGTTATATTGTTGTTGCTAGGTCTGGAATGCTGTAGCGGGATTTTTATTTCTTAGTTTTCTTTTCTCTTTTTTGGTTGTGTGTATCTGTACTGCCACTAGGGTGTTGCATTGTTGCAGAGACTAAGTGTAATTGGTATCTTTTGATATTAATATATTCCCTTTATCGAAAAAATGTACCACAGTCAACATGCCTATACTAAAAAATCACGATTCAGATAGCAAAATTGCTTATAGATGCATAATAAGCTAGATAAGAGTATGAAGATCCTTTAGTGACCGAGACTAGACGTAATAATGTTGTGCTACTCTTATCCAAAAAAAATTAGGGCGCATTACGAAAGGTGCTTTTGGGATAAAGTTGACATATTTCATAAGAAGATGCATTTAGGTATTTCCTTCCTAGAGAAAAATACATGCCTTGTAAATATCTCACATCAACTCCCTATATAAGAGCATCGCCCCTCGTGAGAAGGGACGGTGGCTTCATTCCCACATAGTCGCTCTCACTTTTAAGAAAGAGGGAGGGAGGTTGGGAGCAATAAAGCTACAGTTACGTAAAATTTATTACGTAAATTTCTTACGGGATGAGGTGAAGTTGTGTGGATCCATCATGGACCTAAAATCACGGGGGCTAACTGATTTAAAACAAACCAAAAGCAGCCACATGCCATTCTGTAAGTTAACCCCGTATAAAATATCTCGTAGGTGTAGCATTCCTCGGTTGGGAGGAGGCGAGGAGCTCCTCTCACATCCCGCAACGTTGTAAGAGACATGTGAGAATTTTGGGGAGATTGGATAGATCATAGGTGCAAGAATGTCAAGATTAACTGAGCTTGAGAAAGAATAAGGAATATTCCAATTTCCACCCAAATTTGAATGGATCAAGCACTCAAAAGAATTCAATTAGGTGATGTGGTTTTCCTAGGCAGAAGGGAGGTTATGGTGTGTTTCATTGACCCACGAGTTTAGATGTTTATCTTTACGTGTGAAACTTTTTTATTTGCACATCTGTCGTCGTGGTGAACAGACAGATGCCATAGGATGGCTTAGATTGGGGCCGAATGGACGCTAGAGGATTCGGGGTAGGGTTTGCGATTAGATGGGAAGAACTTCCGGATGCTTTCCTCAAGAACACGGCCAAGGACCGGTACACAAGAAGAGAGACAAGAGGAAGAACCCTTTACTAGATCGCTGGCTTCATTGATTTCAACATGATTACAAGCGCATGAACACAAGTTCTATCGTCTAATTTCCTCTGTGTACTCGCGCCTGTAAGAGGCAGTACCCCCTCTCCTTATATAGGGGAGAGGGTGGCTTACAGAACAAGAAACCCTAATGGCATCTTTGACTGGACAAACTACTTTACAAAGCTACTTTAATCATAGATGACGCCGGGGTCCTCTTTAATCAGGGCTGCTGATGTCCTCCGGCTTCTTTTAGCGTCATCCCTCTCTTTGGCGCCAGGGCTCTGATTAAAGTCACTTTGCTTAGCTCATCCTTGTCTTCTTGCTCTGAAGAGAACCTTTGACCAGTCCTGCCTACAGGCCCTTCTTCCGGTAACTTCTTTACCGGGTTCTGGCATACCCCTTTGGGGATTCTGGCTTAACTTCACTTAGCCCAAACTCCTACCTTGTTTCCGGTAAGAATATTAAACCGGTATCTCGATGGCTCAAACCATCCGGTTTGGCATGCCTTTGGCATACCGGGGGTCATCCCCCCAACATTAGTCCCCGAAGCTGGTATAGTCTGGGGGATTCTATCCTACAGACCATGCCAGGTTTTCATCTTTTCAGGATACCGGTTTAATCTCTCCGGCTTGAACTTGGATCCGGCATCTTTGCCCTCTTTTTTTTTGTCTTTTCTCTCCTTGCAAGATATCTTCCGGCATCTCTCTTTTCCGGCATCATTCGCATTTACTCCTTCCTCGGCGAAGTCGAGAATATTTTGGGCCCCGCGCCTGTCAGTGACATGCGCACTGTTAACTGCCACGCCAGTGTCAGTTGTCACTTCGCTTCGACTCCCGCGCGGTCATTAAATGCCCCACTACGGATCCCACTAGCCGTTTTGGATCCCGTGTGCGCTTCCATGTGGCCTCCTATTTTCTCGCGTGTACCTCCTTGCCACGTGGCGGCCCATGGTGCGAACCGTTGCGGGCCGCGAGGCGAACCGCCGTGGCCCAGCGGTTTTTGGCCCACGTCCTAACTCCTTTATAAGCACAACTGCCTCTTCTTCTTCCTCTTCTTCGCATTCCCCAACCTCCGCACACAGTGCTCCTTGCCTCTGCGCCTTCGCCGCTCTCCGTCCGCCGTCGCTCGCTCGAGCTCCGTCGCCCGGCGAACTTACGCCGTGCTTCCGCCGGACCTTGTCGTGCGGGAATCTTCCGCAGCATCCTCTTCGAGCGCGCCGCATTCTTGCTTCTTCGTGAGCTTCTCCGCCTCGCCGTCGACGGTGCTCGTTGGCGACCGCAGGTCCGCTCCACCACCGGCGAACACCTTCCTCAGCGACTGCGCCGCTCCAGGTTGGTACCAATTTACTTTGCTTGCCATCTGCTTGCTTTTCAGATCTTGGGTCTACGGTGTTCTTATTTCCTCTTTTTCTTTGGTTTTCTTCTTACTCGTAGATCTTCACGCGGGGTTCAAGTGTGGGATTTCTGTTTTTCTGCCTACCGATCCAATGTCTGACGAGGAATCTTCCTCCGCATCTTCTTCTTCCTTTTCTGTTAAGCATCGTAGACAATCTTCCGTCCAATCCACGGCTTCAGATCCAATGGACACCGATTCCGGCAACCAGCAGGAATCCGGTAGCCGCCAAGAGTCCGGTGGCCATCTAGAATCCGGTAGCTTTAGCCAAGCTTCCGGTAGCCAAGAAGCAAGTAGCTCTGGCCAAGCCTCTAGTAGCTCTAGCCAATCTTCCGGTTTTGCTAGCTAAATTGGTTTAGTTCATTTAGGTTTTGCTCTCTGGTTTGCTAAAATGGTTTGCTAAAATGGTTCATTTAGCTGGAGAATTGGAATGGTATGTGTTGGAGGGTGATGGTTATGGTGAAATGCTACTGTGAAAAAACCTCATGCTCATGCTCATGCTACTATCAAATTATGTTAGCAATTCTCTGGTTCATTTAGCTAAATTAGTTTTGTTGCAGTAGCTAAAATGGTTTAGTTGCAGTAGCTAAAATGAAAATTGATTTAGCTGCAGTAGCTAAACTGGTTTTGCTATATAAACTTGCAGTAGCTAGTTTCATTTAGTTGATTTTTATTTTAGTGTTTGCTGCTGCATTATGCTTCTGGTTTGCTTCTGGTTGAGATGGAAATAAAAATAAAATGCTTTAATAAAATGCTTTATATACTAAGTGCTGTTGAAAAAAGAAATTGAGTTGGGGTTTTTTATTATAGTGTAAATGAAATGGAAATGCTACTGGGTTCATTTAAAATAGTTCTCTGGTTTAGTTCACTATTGCTACTTCACTATTTAAAATGGAAATGGAAATGAAATGAATGCTCATGTTGATGCTCACTGGTTGCAAATAAAGATTTTGAAATGGTTTTGAAATGCTACAGCTCATGCTCATGCTCACTGCCAAAAAAGAATGCTCTCTGGTTTTGCTCTCTGGTTTGCTAAAATTGATTTAAATTGGTGCTATGCATGGTTGATGCTAGTTCTCTGGTTTAGGATTTAGGACCAAGGGTGTATTTCTGTTGTAATTAAGCAGTAATGTTTAGGTAAACAATAAAATAAAATAAATTTGTTCTCTGGTTCATTTAGCTCATTTAGGTTTTGTTAGTATAAAATGATATCGTCTATTCATGCTCATGTTGCTCTTTTGCAATTTAGGAATCCAGGATGATGAAAGGCATGCTTGATTTATATTTTGCAATTTGCTCTGAACATTTCTTGCACTTACAGTCAAACTGGCCCTTATGCAAATTTTGGGTCTTTTGATGTCCTCATTGACATAGACAGGAATTGCTTGGACAAGATTTGTAAGTAGAGGAATTAGTTAACAAGAAATTTCACAAAATTTGTTCATTCTTAATACAGAGAACATAGTCAGTATTTCTAATACACCTAGTTACTGTTATGTATTACCTAAGGCATCCCCTTCTTCATCGACAACATTATCAGGTTCCTCCCCTGAAACTATATTTTTATTCCATCACATCTTATGTGCTTTGCTTGGAGCGTCGGTTTGTTTTTGTTTGAATAAAATGGATCCTAGCATTCATTGTGTGGGAGAGAGACACACTCCGCTGTTGCATATGGACAAATATGTCCTTAGGCTTTACTCATAGTATTCATGGCGAAGGTTGAATCTTCTTCGTTAAATTGTTATATGGTTGGAATCGGGAAATGCTACATGTAGTAGAAATGTCTTGAATAATTTGATACTTGGCAATTGTTGTGCTCATGTTTAAGCTCTTGCATCATATACTTTGCACCCATTAATGAAGAAATACATAGAGCTTGCTAAAATTTGGTTTGCATATTTGGTCTCTCTAAAGTCTAGATAATTTCTAGTATTGAGTTTTGAACAACAAGGAAGACGGTGTAGAGTCTTATAATATTTACAATATGTCTTTTATGTGAGTTTTGCTTCACCGGTTCATCCTTGTGTTTGTTTCAAATAACCTTGCTAGCCTAAACCTTGTATCGAGAGGGAATACTTCTCATGCATCCAAAATCCTTTAGCCAACCACTATGCCATTTGTGTCCACCATACCTACCTACTACATGGTATTTCTCCGCCATTCCAAAGTAAATTGCTTGAGTGCTACCTTTAAATTTCCATCATTCGCCTTTGCAATATATAGCTCATGGGATAAAATAGCCTTAAAAACTATTGTGGTATTGAATATGTACTTATGCACTTTATCTCTTATTAAGTTGCTTGTTGTGCGATAACCATGCTCCTGGGGATGCTATCAACTCTTTGTTGAATATCATGTGAGTTGCTATGCATGTTCGTCTTGTCTGAAGTAAGGAAGATTTACCACTCATTAAATGGTTAGAGCATGCATAATGTTAGAGAAGAACATTGGGCCGCTAACTAAAGCCATGATCCATGGTGGAAGTTTCAGTTTTGGACATATATCCTCAATCTCATATGAGAACATTAATTTTTGCTACATGCTTATGCATTAAAGAGGAGTCCATTATCTGTTGTCTATGTTGTCCCGGTATGGATGTCTAAGTTGAGAATAATCAAAAGCGAGAAATCCAAATGCGAGCTTTCTCCTTAGACCTTTGTACGGGCGGCATAGAGGTACCCCTTTGTGACACTTGGTTGAAACATGTGTATTGCGATGATAATCTTGGTAATCCGAGCTAATTAGGACAAGGTGCGGGCACTACTAGTATACTATGCATGAGGCTTGCAACTTGTAAGATATAATTTACATGATACATATGCTTTATTACTACCGTTGACAAAATTGTTTCATGTTTTCAAAATAAAAGCTCTAGCACAAATATAGCAATCGATGCTTTCCTCTTTGAAGGACCTTTCTTTTACTTTTATGTTGAGTCAGTTCACCTATTTCTCTCCACCTCAAGAAGCAAACACTTGTGTGAAGCTGTGCATTGATTCCTACATATTTGCATATTGCACTTGTTATATTACTTTACATTGACAATATCCATGAGATATACATGTTATAAGTTGAAAGCAACCGCTGAAACTTAATCTTCCTTTGTGTTGCTTCAATACCTTTACTTTGATTTATTGCTTTATGAGTTAACTCTTATGCAAGACTTATTGATGCTTGTCTTGAAGTACTATTCATGAAAAGTCTTTGCTTTATGATTCAGTTGTTTACTCATGTCATTACTTTTGTTTTGATCGCTGCATTCATTACATATGCTTACAATAGTATGATCAAGGTTATGATGGCATGTCACTCCAGAAATTATCTTTGTTATCGTTTACCTGCTCGGGACGAGCAGGAACTAAGCTTGGGGATGTTGATACGTCTCCGACGTATCGATATTTTCTTATGTTCCATGCCACATTATTGATGATATCTACATGTTTTATGCATACTTTATGTCATATTTATGCATTTTCCGGCACTAACCTATTAACGAGATGCCGAAGAGCCAGTTGCTATTTTCTGCTGTTTGTGGTTTCAGAAATCCTACAAAGGAAATATTCTCGGAATTGGACGAAATCAACGCCCAGGGTCCTATTTTGCCACGAAGCTTCCATAAGACCGAAGAGAAGACGAAGTGGGGCCACGGGGCGTCGCCACACTAGGGCGGCACGGCCCAGGGGGGGCCCGCGCGGCCCTAGCGTGTGGGGCCCCCGTGACCCCTCTGACTCCGCCCTTCCGCCTACTTAAAGCCTCCGTCGCGAAACCCCCAGTACCGAGAGCCACGATACGGAAAACCTTACAGAGACGCCGCCGCCGCCAATCCCATCTCGGGGGATTCACGAGATCGCCTCCGGCACCCTGCCGGAGAGGGGAATCATCTCCCGGAGGACTCTTCACCGCCATGGTCGCCTCCGGAGTGATGAGTGAGTAGTTCACCCCTGGACTATGGGTCCATAGCAGTAGCTAGATGGTCGTCTTCTCCTTATGTGCTTCATTGTTGGATCTTGTGAGCTGCCTAACATGATCAAGATCATCTATCCGTAATGCTATATGTTGTGTTTGTCGGGATCCGATGGATAGAGAATACTATGTTATGTTGATTATCAATCTATTACCTATGTGTTGTTTATGATCTTGCATGCTCTCCGTTATTAGTAGAGGCTGCGGCCAAGTTTTTGCTCTTAACTCCAAGAGGGAGTATTTATGCTCGATAGTGGGTTCATGCCTCCATTAAATCTGGGACGGTGACAGAAAGTTCTAAGGTTGTGCATGTGTTGTTGCCACTAGGGATAAAACATTGATGCTATGTCCGAGGATGTAGTTATTGATTACATTACGCACCATACTTAATGCAATTGTCTGTTGTTTGCAACTTAATACTGGAAGGGGTTCGGATGATAACCTGTTGATAGCGGTCTATGTACTTTGTCGTAATGCCCAATTAAATCTCACTATACTTATCATATCATGTATGTGCATTGTCATGCCCTCTCTATTTGTCAATTGCCCGACTGTAATTTGTTCACCCAACATGCTATTTATCTTATGGGAGAGACACCTCTAGTGAACTGTGGACCCCGGTCCTATTCTTTACATCGAATACAATTCTTCGCAATACTTGTTCTACTGTTTACTGCAAACAATCATCATCCACACTATACATCTAATCCTTTGTTACAGCAAGCCGGTGAGATTGACAACCTCACTGTTTCGTTGGGGCAAAGTACTTTGGTTGTGTTGTGCGGGTTCCACGTTGGCGCCGGAATCCCTGGTGTTGCGCCGCACTACATCCCGCCGCCATCAACCTTCAACGTGCTTCTTGGCTCCTCCTGGTTCGATAAACCTTGGTTTCTTTCTGAGGGAAAACTTGCTACTGTGTGCAACATACCTTCCTCTTGGGGTTCCCAACGAACGTGTGTGTTACACGCCATCAACTATCCTCGGAAGAATTCTATCCAGGATAGGAAACTTCCTCAGCCCAAACCCTTTGTTCGGTGTGGGGGCTGCATTTTGTCTCCCCGCTCCGGGAGCAACTTCTACAAACTCTCCGGTCTGGACTCTGTCCGGACCTGGCAGAGGACCTTTTTCTACGTCCGTAACGGCGGTCCGGAAGACTTCATCAATCTTCTGGCATATGTTCCCGGGCCACCCTCCATGAAGAACTGGCTCCACCATCCCAAGGATGACAAGGAGTCCATTCGAATCGCCGGCTTCATCGACACCAACAAGGAGGAGACCAACCTCTGCGCGGAGGATCTGGTCCGCGCTTTCCTCGCGCGCTGGGTGCTTCCCCTTCAACGGCGCGCCCACAAGATCAGCGAGATGTCGGGGCCAATGGACCCGACAAGGATCACAACCCACCGGCTGAGCCCTACTGACTTGGTCCTTAAGGCCAAGCAGATCTGCGAAAACCCGCTGAGCCCCAGCGGGAAATACGGGATGGCCCCTTACAGTCGCCGCAACTCTCCTCCGCGGCGACTAAGACTTTGGGATCTTCGGGAAGCTTTTTCCGGTATTACCATATGTATCTTGCTCTAACATGTTGTTTTTGTATCTCAAAACTTCCGCCGGATCGGCCAGGAGAATCCGGCTTCCTACACGCCGGACCGGGTCTTCGAGGACGACTCCGACGCTGACCCCTACGTCAAGGGAGAGCAGAAGATGGGCCGCACCCACACTCCACGCCCCGGTAACTTTTCTGGCAAGGGCTCTGATTCGGATGATGAGGTTACCATTCTTGAGGTATCTTGCTCTTTTCGCTTTCTTATGTATCATCTTTCTGTAGCCGGTCCTTCAGCCAACGCCAAACCACAGGTCGTGGAGCACGCCACCCCACTCCAGGCTGAGGTTGGAGCTGAGTTCTTGGAGAAGCTCTCCTCCCGGGGCCAGAAGCACAAGGCGCAGGCGCCCGAAGCCGGTTCAAGCGAAGCCCCTCCCGGCAAGCGCTCCCGGCAGGAAGTTATTGGCGGGAGGAAGGTTTCCACCAAGCGCTACCGGTCTCGAGAGATGCCGGTTTCTTGCGGGTAAACTTCCATCTTACTTTTCCTATTTGTTTCACGAGTCTCTTTTTCCGCTTGCTTTTTCTGAGTTTCTCCTTTTCTATCTTTTTCAGGCCTGCCCTGAAGATCTCCAAGAGCGCCTCTGGCATGAGGCCGGAGACCTCTGAGGACACCGCCAGGGCCTCGCCTCCTCCTCAGCCAAGTCCGGTACCATCTGGTGCCGGCAATCCTTCTGGCTCCCCTCTGGGGGCAATACAAGTGCGGGGCGCGCAGCCCCTACACCTCCAGATCACCGCGCGGAGGAGGACATTGTCTCCCCTCCGGAAACCCAAGACACCGGCGCCAGCAACATCGGCGCCGGCACCGAAGATGCCGGGCAGGCGGAACCTCCGGTTCCTCCTGTCCAGAAAAAAAAGAAGAAGAAGACTGCTGCTCCCTCCCCCTCCAAGGCCGCGCCGGACTCTTCCGAGCCGGCGAGTTCTGTTCCGGCAAAGGACGCTCCTGAGGCTCCTGCGCCAACCAAATCTGCGCCAACTCCTCCTCCTTCGGCAACCTCAGCCGGTACGCCGGCGCCCTCCGAGCCTACACCGCCAGAGAGCGGCAAGCTTTCCGCCCAGCAACTTGCTGCGGTGGTGACCGCGGCCACCGCTCCTTCCTCCGGTTCGCAGACACTAGCTCTGCACGCCGGCCGCGCCGGTCTCCACAAGTTATCTATTTTTATGTCTAGACGCATTTAAATTCGGATAAAGTTAAAACAAATTTCATAGGAGGAGGAAGTATTTTAATTGATTCTTGGGATAAAATCTGTACATAAGGAAAGAGAAAAACTTAGTTAAACAAATATAACTCAACATGGTCTGGCATGCATGTTCCAGTCAAGTCATTAGAGTGTAGATAATGCTGACAACATGCTCTGATATATGCATGTTCATATCCCTGAAATTTCATATGAGTCCTTTTGTTCTGGAAAATGCTTGTGAACTTCTAAAGCGGACGAGCAATTTGATTCTTGTCGCACGCTAGCAAAGCCTTCTTCGGCAGGCGCCTTCTCCAACTCCGATTGTGCGGTGCCGGTCTTTGCCAGGTGACATGGCGAAACAGGATCCCGTCGGGCGAGCAGCAGCTGGCTATGTATTGTCGTCACACACAGTCACTGAGTCACACCAACCACTTGACTTCACTCCATCAGTGATTCGTCCTCGCGAAGTAATCTTTGTAGCATTTCTGCACCTCCATGTCGACTGCTCTGCGCCTGGACACAACGCGGTACAACATCACGGAGACGACGGCGACGCACACGGCCGCCACAGAACCCAGCACCGCGAGCAGTATCGCCAGCCGCGATGATGGCGACAACCGCGCGCTCTGTTCGTCGTCAACAACATGACGCGGTGACCCGGCGTTGCCGTCGTCGTGTGGTACAGCGTCGACCGTCAGCTCCCAGCCGCTGACGCCGACGACGACGTCCCGGACAGTGGAGGCGAAGAACCCCACCAGCGCTTCCTGGGCGGGCAGGCGGCAGGCGAGGTCGAGCGGCGCGTCGAGGAGGGCAGGTGTGCTGTTGAGGTGCGGGTCGCCGACGTAAACAGACAGGCGGTGCACGGAGGCGTTGTACTCGATCCGCACGGCGAGCTGGCTGGCGCCGGCTGCAGACGAACTGTTCGGCGTGATGGTGACGTTCAGGCCGACACCCGGTGGTGGCCGTGGACCGTACGAGTTCACCGTGCCAACCTCCACAGCAACGAGGCTGTTGGCGGCGCTCGATACGGCAGCAACGAGGCTGTTGGCGGCGCTCGATACGGCAGCAACGGTAGACAAAGCCAGGCCATTCCTGTCCCGCGGCGGCTTCCTGTTCTTGATGTTGAACGGCGGGAAGCTGTCGAGGAGGACGACGAACGCGACCGCGTCCGAGCTGTCCATCGTGAAGCTGGTGTTGAAGGACGCCTCGTCGCGGGTGCCGTCGGCGGCGGCGTGCCAGAGTGCGACGGCCCGGGAGAGGAGCACGAAGCCCTCGGACTCGTTGAACTCCGGGAAGAGCTGGGCGTCGAAGAGGAAGGTAGCCGGCGCCAGCATGGACGAGTTGGTGGCCACCACGACGCCGTCGGTGGTCGATTTGCCGTCGAACACCGGGAAGCTGTAGTGGCCGGAGCCAGTCGCGGCGCCGAGGCAGGAGATGGCCGTCGCCGAGGCGAAGAGCAGAAGCAGGGGAAGCCGACAAGAGCGCGGCGCCATCCGCATCGATGTCTTACGTGCACATAATGGCTGTGGATCTTTATAGCTCGCGGATTCCGTGATGCGCTGGTGGAGGTAGCTAGAAAATATGTCAAACCCCCCAAGTCAAAGGCGAGTGCGTTAGGCCGTAATCAAAATGGAAAATACCTAGTAGATGTCAACGATCCAAATCCATGTACCCTGGCTCGTGGTCTATTTATACATACAGCTAATTGCATGGCACAAGCCTATATATATTTCTAAAGTCTAAATAAACATTTTATGCCGTGATGAGTTGATTTCAATGTGACATTTGCTTCACCATCCCCCTCTTCAAACTTTGGCCCTAATGAGGGCTAATTGCATGGCACAAGCCTATATATATTTTCTCTCTAATTTGGTTCGTGGTAAGATTTTGGAGATATCATTGGCGATTAGGTTTTGATTTGAGTAGGTGGGGTAATGCATTAATCAATACAAATCCCAACAGTCGTCATACTTTTTGAAAATAGATAAAAAGGAATTGACGTGCCAAAACATAAAACGACAAACTAGAATCTCGATATATTTGTATATGGGTGACTAGTAATTTCTCATATGTGGCTGGTAGCATGTACTGCAAGGCTTTCTTAGTAAAAGAAAAAAGAAGTGTAATGCATCTAAGGGCATGAGCAATGGTGGCATACACAACTAGCTGCTCTATGTAAAAAAGTTGTTAGAATCAACATGGTCAATTTTATATCTCCAATGGTAGCTACAACTTATGGCTGGTTCTGAAGACAAAGGGCAAAACTTTCCGTTTTTAGTCTGGTGGTGTGTTCTGGCAAATGTATCACAAAATTGTAATGGTACCTAGCAAAGACACAATCGAACGGTGTGTTTGAGCAAATGCCAAAAAATAACGGTGTCCTGCAGCAAATTTTCCCTTTGAAAGAGAGAAGTGACCCCACAAATATGACACTATGTATCTCGTTCTCTCTCCAAAAAGCATGATTTTAAGCCTTAACATCCAACTTTCTGAAGAGGAGGCTACCTTCTCATCCGAACCTACTTTGGACCACCCGAATCTAGTTAAAGGTGTGAGGCAGTAGCTCTAGAGCAGTGCATTGGGTATACCCTAAGTAAGTGATGTTCCGAGTGAGTAGGTGGGGATTCCACATCGGGCACCAACTTGCAACCATCCACCAACTGCTCCCTCTTACGTACTGCTTGTAGCTCCCCTCTAATATCACTCTAATATCACCTTTGTTGTTGTCAGCGCTAGTAAATTACGTGCAGCTCGGATAAGACTGCCTCTGACGACCAACTACAGCTTCGAGATGATTGACTATGGATGCTTTGCTCGAGGCTTTCGACTCACGCCACATGTTATATTCTTCTTCGATTCCACTGACACCACATGTTTATTCTCCGTCCTTCTCCCCTCCACCTTTAGACCATAGCAATGTTATCAATGTTATTAAGATTTCCTTTGTTTTCTATGTTAGCGGAAAATTTTGCCGTACTTATTTTCTTCGTGCCTAGGCTTGGACATCTACACACTTGCATCCTCACATGAAAAGACAGCCATAATTATTATTATCCACTACATGAATAAAATATCTGTATTGGACTTTTAGCTACTCGTGAGTGGAGTCCAATTTGGGACGGATGCAATGATAATTAATCCCTCGCTTATCGTTGTGCCTGAGTCGTTTAACTAGCCAAAGAATAATGTTGGTTTACTTTCGGTCACTCTGGTCAATTTCTATCACTGTCGCTACATTGCTGGATAGTTTGTTCCTTACTCCGTATGTGCATCAGTTAACCACTAATCTTACCGATTAGTCAAAGGATAATAACATCTAGTTCAAGTAATAACTCTCTATCCCTGAGTCGGCATGGCTGATTAGGGCGCAGCATAGCACATGGGCAGCCCTTCCGGGCCTATGCACTTACTTGAGATACGATTTTCCAAGGAGCGATAGAGGTTCCTGTTAAAAACCATGGCTTGGACAACAGTGCATACATGTCCTCCATTTTGCGGTAGCCGAGATGGATGTTGCTGCCAGCTAGGGTTCAATTTCCTTCTAACCATCCACGGACTGTTGACAAAATACGTGCGCCAGTCAACCGAACAGTATATCTACATGCCCTGTTTGACTACGCGCCAAATAATTGTCGCTTATTCAGTTAATTTGCTCTAGCTGCTAGCTAGCCATAGCCATGAACTTCTACGTACACGCACTACACTTGCTTGCAGGAGAAAACAACCCTGATCCTTATCATTATCACTACAGGAACGGCCGGAGACGCCGACGGCCGGCTGCCCTCGGCGTAGGGTACGCCGACGGCAGCCCTTGGCGTATGCCCTAGGCGTCCAGGTCCCTAGGCGTAGGCTTCCGTGCCGTCGGCGTAGACCCGGCCGTCGGCGTACGCCGCCTACACTGACGGTGCAGCTTCACCCTCTGCGTCGCTGCCCTCGGCGTCTCGTGGCGGCGCGCCGTCGCCGTTAACGGAGCATGGGGAGACGTCGACGGCATTGCCCTCGGCATTGGGAGCGACGTGGCGCGTCGCGCGGCTGCCAGATGCGGCCTCTACGCCGACGACACCCCTCGGCGGCTGCATGCGCCATGCACGTACATGCGGCACGCTGCGCGCGGCTGCTAGGAGCAAGGTCTACGCCGAGGGTAATGCCCTCGGCATAAACCTCGGTTTATGCCGAGGGCATTACCCTCGGGGTAGGCTTGCTCAATTTGTTTTTCCGCAGCAGTCCACTTTTCGCAGTTTAGCAGTTCACTTATCACAGTACAACAGTTCATACATCCAAATACATCCAAATTCATCGAAATTCACCATAATTCACCAAAATAACATAAAATCCACATAGTAGCATACATGGTGCACATAATAGCATACAAGAGAAGAGTGCCATGTCATCGAAATACATAGTAGTAGCATGCACATGATAGGAATAGTAGTAGCAAGCAAGTGCATAGATAGTGTGAGCCGACTACATGAAGGGGCCGGACGGGGTTTGTCGGCCCTCATCGTTGGCGAAACGAGAAGCCTGGGTCCGAGGTTGCGCTCCAGTAGAAGCTGCAGAAGAACCAGCTGGAGAAGCACTGGGAGTACGCCCATGAGAAGTCGACGGAGAGGCACCGGGAGTACGCCTAGGAGAAGTCGACGGAGAGGCACTGGGAGTACGCCCAAGAGAAGTCGACGGAAAGGCACCGGGAGTACCACCTCCATGAACCGGTGTGACCTCGCGCCCACCCGGCGAGGCCTGGTTCCCGGAGCATCCCGTTCCCTACATGTTCCCTACATGTTAGCAACTTGCGAGGCAAACGAAAGTGGTAACTACCGGTTTGGCAAAGAACTTACCGGTGTGGATCCGTAGTAAGTCATAGCGAAAGTTGCCCTCGATGGCATGATAGACAATTCCCCCGCCATGGGAACTTGAGCCGGTGGCGGTGTACCAGTAGACAAAGAAATCATCAGTGCTCGCAAGATAGGTTACAAGTCAGACTTTGCAGAAATAAAGCATCAAACTGAGACTTGTCATCTACTTGCGAGAAGAAAGATTCAAACTTACTTCTATATACGCCATGTAGACCGCATGCTGCTTATTCCACTGCGCAGAGGCCTGCTGATACGCTTCATTACAGGCTTTGAAGGCCGCCTCGAACTCAGGCTACAATTTCAGAAACAATGAATCTGATCAACACTTAGCCATGTAGGAAGGAAAACCGGAAAGAGGATGAAAATGCGGAAAACTTACATCGTAGGCGGGTGGACGAGTAGGCCGGGGACGAGGCTGGGGGCTGTCAGCGGTGAGGGTATACTTGAGACGCGTGTAGCTCGTGGCTGGGGTAGGCTTGACCGCCTTATTCAGAAAAGGGAAACGGCCATGCCTACGCCCGCGCCCTGACAGGACCAACGACTCCTCGTCGGTCGGCAAGCGCAAGGGGTCATCCACCTCCGGGTGACGAGACAACACCATGTTGCAGTAGTCCTCCTTGGCGGCCTTGGCATTGCCGTAGTACTGGGGCTGAGGCAATGCGGGATCGGGCTTCTTCTTCGTCCGCATCATGGCATATATCTCTGGATCATGAAGCACCACCCCAGGTGCTGCCTCGTCCAGCTACATCGCGGAAAGGAAGGTTATGCATATCACAAATGTAACATGACGGGAAATGAAAGAAGGTTGTTCCATGTATATACATACCACTTTCCCCTTGTAGCGGGTGTAGTCACGGTTTCCCGCGCAGTGTGTGCCACCGGTGCCTCGGTTCTCCATGTTACGCCTCGACATGGCTGCAAACTCCTCGCCCTCCCTGAGCCACCTCGCCCTAATCAGCTCCTCCCATGCGTCCTTATGCTGCTCGGCCCACTCGGGACAAACCTGAAAACGCAATACTCAACTCAAGATAATCCAATGAAAACTTTAGCAGCAATGTAGAATCTCATTGACATTTTACTCACCGACATGTACTCATCAATAGTCATTGCCCATTCCTCCGTAGGCTCGTTACCGACATAGTACTCCTTCTTGACCCTCTTACCCTTGTTAGCCCAGAAGGCACTAGCGCAGGTGACCTTTTGGTTGTACCACTGCTGCGGTGTCTACCTCTCACAAGCGCCACGCAAAGTGCGAAGCGCCTGCCTATGAAGCTCCAGGTCCACACGATAGAAGCACTTCAATCACGCATAAATCAGTTGTGAAAGTCATGAGTTAGCACATTAGGGTCATCAACTATGAACGGTGCTCGAGAAATATATGTCTTACCCAAAATTTGGTGGTCACAGCATCAGCAGCTGACGCGAAGCCTACGGTAGGGGCATCCTCATAATCCGCCCAAGTAGTGGCTAGCTTCTTCTCGCCAACGGGGACCGTGCTAAGGGGAGTGTATCTTCCCGGCCAAAACTTCTTAATCAGAGCCCCAAGCAAGCTGTTAGGCTGGCGGGGGGCTTGGCCTCCCATGTCCAGTTGTTGCAAATAAAGCACACATTAGTACACATGCAAAATTGTTTATTATGCCCAAGATGAAAATACATGTTCGAAATTTCTGTAGTAGTACACTTACTCATCGTTCGAAGGAACGATAAGGGCCTTCTCATCATGGGTCTTAGACTCCTTGCTCGCCTCGGGGACTCTAGTTTCTCCACGAATCTTCAAGGGCTTCGGTGCACCCCCACCCTCCATCACCTCCAACTCAGCCCTATAGTCTGACTCGTGTGTAGACTCCGTCTCCATCTCCACCTCCCCACTAGACGGACCCTCTAGGAACAACTCAGGAGCCACATCGCCAGAAGCGGAGGGTGGATCGTCAAAGTCCATGTGTACCCCGCCGCCACCTCGTCCTCCTCGTCCTCGTCCTCCTCGTCCTCGTCCTCCACCTCGTCCTCCTCATCCTCGTCCATCGGTACCATCGGCGTAACGCGGATTGGGCACCGTGGCTCGATCACTCCGTCTAGGCGCTCTAGGAATATTCCTCTTCACCTGCGCCATCGTCCTAAGCAAGCTCTCCGAGTCTTCCTTGCCGCTGCTCATATTGTTCTGTCACCTGCATTGAGAAAAAGAAAGCAGTTAAGCACAAATACATAATAAAATGAAGATACTAAGAATAAAAGGCACAATGCAATTAAGAAGCATGTTGACATAATAAAATGGAGATACTAAGAATAAAAGGCACAATGCAATTAAGAAGCATGTTGATAATAAAATGAAGATACTAAGAATAAAAGGCACAATGCAATTAAGAAGCATGTTGACAAATAAATACTAAGAATAAAAGACCCTCACCAGCCATCATCACTCTCACTCTCATACTCTGTCTCTTTCTCTTTCTCTTCATCACTATCACTATCTTTTGAGTACAAAGTTGAAGGGTCGGTGGGTGGAGGCTCATCATAATTGTCATTCGCCTCAAGTAACTTCTCGAGCATAGATATGTACTTTAGATCCACCACTGACTCACCACGAGTTTCTGCATCGTTCCCGAGGTCCTCTTCAACAAACGGTTCTAAAATATATTCCCCGAAGTCCTGTTCCTCTTGATAGAAAATCCCCTCGTATGTCACGGGGTCAATGTTGTTGTAATCATCCTCAGAGGGAATCGGTAGGTTACCATGTGGCGATACCTGGAAGACTACTTCCCAACCCTTGAGTTCCGCTTTCTGGCATGGGTAGGGCAAATAATAAACTTGCTTGGCTTGGTGAGCCACAACAAAGACATCGGCTCCTCTATAGGTGGTTGAAGGCCTAACTTCAACTAACCCAATGGACATATCACTTCCCTGTCCACCTATTGGGTCGAACCAATGACACTTGAACACAACGATATTGAGTTGCACGTTCGTACAATTGAATGTCAACTCGTACACACTCTGTAACCTTCCGTAGTAATCAAAGTTATTGGCTCCTTTGGTGTAGACCCCAGTATTTATCATTTTTGGATTCGCCCGGCCCTTCTGGTGCTTCTCTGTATGGAAGCGAAACCCATTCACATCATACTTCTCATTCTTGGTCACCTCACGGCTACAACGTTGGGAAACACATTTCAACTCATCTATCATATCAACGTTTCTCTCACGGCCCAACAAGAACATTTCAAATTTGTCGTGTGCATTAGTTATGTGAAATAAGAGGGACAAGTCACATGTTGCAAGGTAATAGGAAAGGTTAGAAATTAATTTTTCCATGAACCATGACACGAAGTTTTTATTAATTCCGGGAGCACCCGTTTCTGTAGAGTGTCCATCTCCGAGGGTTGGGGCAATTCATCATACGGCCACATTTCATCCGTGAATTCGCTGAAAGGAGAAAATAAGCATTAGACCGAGATGAGGTTACTAGCTGCAAAGTAATTTGTTCACTATTTTACCTTACGAATGGGACCACTTCCTTCATATTCATAAGCACATATAGCATTATGCAATCCTTCTCTTCGTTCTCCAATTTATATTTTGTTCCTTTACCAGCCTTGCCACCGGGGAATTGGAATAGTTGTAGCTTGGGGTCATTCTTGGGCACGTCGACATTGTAACGAGTGACCGGGTTATGCTGAGTGGGAACATCATCAGGATAGTACGTTGTCGCGACATCTTCCATCTCCCGAAGGCATATTTCCTCAGCTATGCATGCTTCAATCTTGGCCTTGTTTCTAGTTATCTTTCGGATATACTTAAACTCTCTCTCAATACAGAATTGCCAACGAAACTGCACCGGGCCACCCAAGAGTGCCTCGTTGGCGAGGTGCACAATGAGATGTGCCATCGGAGTAAAGAAGCCTGGCGGAAAGATCATCTCCAAATTGCATAGCAACTCCGGCACTGTATCTTGTAGCTTTGCAATAACCTTGGGACATATTTTCTTAGCACAGAGCGTGCGGAAGAAATGGCTCAACTGCGCAAACACTCGCCAGACTTTCTTGGGGATATACCCTCGAAGTGTCACCGGCATGAGCCACTAAATCCATATATGATAGTCCTGACTCTTGAGCCCGGTGACTTTTCCCATCGAAAGATTAACTCCCTTACTCATATTCGAACAATAACCGTCAGGGAACATCACGACGTATTTGAGCCACCTGAATGCCTCCTTCTTTTGGATGGAATCAAGGCAGAAGTTGGCATGCGGCTTGAACCAATTCTTTTGACGGCCAATAGGACGCTTCATGTGCAATTTTTCCCTATCACAGAGGATATCAACATCGACTCTAGCCTTGACATTATCCTTTGACTTCCCGGGAATGTTCAGGCATGTGTGAAAGACGGACTCCGCGACATTCTTTATGGTGTGCATCAAATCGATGGTATGGGGAAGTTCGAGGTGCTTGTAATACTCGAGCTTCGCTAAGGCCGCCTCGTGAGTCCAGTTGTGCGTTACACCATATCCCTCAAATTGATGGCTAGTTGGCTTCTCCGGAGGCACGAGAGCGCGTAGCTCGGCTTCAATAAGTGTACCATCAAACTTTGGCACATCTTTTTTTTCATGCACAACTTTGCCCTTCTTGAAGTTCTTTTTGTCTTCTCTAAAGGGATGCCTCCTTTTGAGGAACTGTCGATTTGTGTCAAACGCAACATACTTGCGACCCTTCTGTAGCCAAAGGAACTCAAGCCGATTGCTCGCACACTGGGCATGGCCACTTACCAGATGTACACCATCCACATGTTAGGGCGTACACGGGCATGTCATGCATGGTATATGATACGTCTCCGACGTATCGATAATTTCTTATGTTCCATGCCACATTATTGATGATATCTACATGTTTTATGCATACTTTATGTCATATTTATGCATTTTCCGGCACTAACCTATTAACGAGATGCCGAAGAGCCGATTGCTGTTTTCTCGCTGTTTTTGGTTTCAGAAATCCTAGTAAGGAAATATTCTCGGAATTGGACGAAATCAACGCCCAGGGGCCTATTTTCACACGAAGCTTCCAGAAGACCGGAGAGAAGATGAAGTGGGGCCACGAGGCGGCGCCACACAAGGGCGGCGCGGCCCAGGTCCTGGCCGCGCGGCCCTAGCGTGTGGGCCCCTCGTGACTCTACAGACTCTGCCCTTCCGCCTACAAATAGCCTTCGTCGCGAAACCCCCAGTATCGAGAGCCACGATACGGAAAACCTTCCAGAGACGCCGCCGCCGCCAATCCCATCTCGGGGGATTCAGGAGATCGCCTCCGGCACCCTGCCGGAGAGGGGATTCATCTCCCGGAGGACTCTACACCGCCATGGTCGCCTCCGGAGTGATGAGTGAGTAGTTCACCCCTGGACTATGGGTCCATAGCAGTAGCTAGATGGTTGTCTTCTCCTTATGTGCTTCATTGTCGGATCTTGTGAGCTGCCTAACATGATCAAGATCATCTATCTGTAATGCTATATGTTGTGTTTGTTGGGATCCGATGGATAGAGAATACTATGTTATGTTGATTATCAATCTATGTGTTGTTTATGATCTTGCATGCTCTCCGTTACTAGTAGATGCTTTGGCCAAGTTGATGCTTGTAACTCCAAGAGGGAGTATTTATGCTCGATAGTGGGTTCATGTCTCTGTGAATCTGGGGGAGTGAGAGAAACCCCTAAGGTTATGGATGTGCTGTTGCCACTAGGGATAAAACATTGATGCTATGTCCGAGGATGTAGTTATTGATTACATTACACACCATACTTAATGCAATTGTCTGTTGTTTGCAACTTAATACCGGAAGGGGTTCGGATGATAACCTGAAGGTGGACTTTTTAGGCATAGATGCATGCTGGATAGCGGTCTATGTACTTTGTCGTAATGCCCAATTAAATCTCACAATACTCATCATATCATGTATGTGCATGGTCATGCCCTCTCTATTTGTCAATTGCCCAAGCTGTAATTTGTTCACCCAACATGCTATTTATCTTATGGGAGAGACACCACTAGTGAACTGTGGACCCCGGTCCATTCTTTTACATCGAATACAATCTACTTGCAATACTTGTTTTACTTGTTCTCTCGCAAACAATCATCATCCACACTATACATCTAATCCTTTGTTACAGCAAGCCGGTGAGATTGACAACCTCACCTGTTTCGTTGGGGCAAAGTACTTTGGTTGTGTTGTGCAGGTTCCACGTTGGCGCCGGAATCCCTGGTGTTGCACCGCACTACATCTCGCCGCCATCAACCTTCAACATGCTTCTTGGCTCCTACTGGTTCGATAAACCTTGGTTTCTTACTGAGGGAAAACTTGCCGCTGTACGCATCACACCTTCCTCTTGGGGTTCCCAACGGACGCGTGTGATGACCCACAAGTATAGGGGTGTATCGTAGTATTTTTGATAAGTAAGAATGTCGATCCCAACGAGGAGCAGAAGGTGTTGACAAGCAGTTTCGATGAAGGATTCACTATAAATGCTCACAGACAAGTATTCAGGGGGTTTTGATGTAACAGATGAATAAAGTACAAGTAAGTAAAATGCGAGAGAAATAATTGCAGCGAGTGGCCCAATCCTTTTTAGCGCAAAGGACAAGCCGGGTTGTTTACTTATAATGACCAAACGTTCTCGAGGACACACGGGATTTTAGTCTAGTGCTTTCGCTACATACGGCTAAATAATCTTCATTGTTATGATAAGTGTTGTGTGGGTGAACCTATGCTAATGTACCGCCCTTCCTAGGACTAATACATACTTGTGATTATACCCCTTGCAAGCATCCGCAACTACAAGAAAGTAATTAAGAATAAATCTAACCACAGCCTTAAACTCTGAGATCCTGCTATCCCTCCTGCATCGATATACCAACGGGGGTTTAGGTTTCTGTCACTCCGGCAACCCCGCAATCGGCAAACGAGTACAAGATGCATTCCCCTAGGCCCATAAAGGTGAAGTGTCGTGTAGTCGACGTTCACACGACACCACTAGAAGAATGACACCACAACTTAAATATCATAACATTGAATATTACTCAACCATAATTCACTACTAACATTTAGACTTCACCCATGTCCTCAAGAACTAAACGAACTACTCACGAGACATCATATGGAACATGATCAGAGGTGATATGATGATGAATAACAATCTGAACATAAACCTTGGTTCAATGGTTTCACTCAATAGCATCAACAACAAGTAGAAATCGATACCGGGAGAGTTTCCCCTATCAAACAATCAAGATCAAACCCAAATTGCTACGGTGGTGATGATGGTGGAGATGATGATGATGGTGATGGAGATGATGTCCAGCTCGATGACGGTGATGATGGCGTCGATTTCCCCCTCCGGGAGGGAATTTCTCCGGCGGATTCCTGCCCGCCGGAGAGCTCTTTTCTCTCTGGTGTTCTCCGCCCCGCAGAGGCGGCTGTAGCTCTTCGCGACGTACCCTCTGTAGCTTAGGTTTTCGGGACGAAGGGTTTCGCGAAGAAAAGGAGGCGAAAGGGGTTGTGGGACCCCCACACCACAAGGTGGCGCGGCCAGGCCATGGGCCGCGCCGGCCTATGGTCTGGCCCCACCTTGGGCCTTCTCAGCTCCTCCTTCTGGCTTCCTTCGTCATCTTGAAAAATAGGATTTTTGGTATAATTTCCTTCCACAGTTGATCTTCCGAAATATTGCGTTCGACGGTGCTTTTTCCAGCGAGAATCCTGGCTCCGGTGCTTGATCCTCCAATAATGATGAAACATGCAAAATAGATGAAATAACATAAGCATTGTGTCCAAATATGAAATATATCAATGAATAACAGCAAATTATGATACAAAATAGTGATGCAAATTGAACGTATCAGCGTGCTGTACGCGTATCAAGCAGATTTTCTGGCGCCGTTGCCGGGGATCGAAGAAAAGTTACTCCACAAATATTTCTAACTCCCACGTCAACTACACGCCAGCAGCAGATTTTCTGGCGCCGTTGCCGGGGAGATCAAGACACGCTGCAAGGGGAGTCTCCACATCCCAATCTCTTTACTTTGTTTTTGTCTTGCTTTTATTTTATTTACTACTTTGTTTGCTGCATTATATCAAAATACAAAAAAATTAGTTGCTAGTTTTACTTTATTTGCTATCTTGTTTGCTATATCAAAAACACAAAAAAATTAGTTACTTGCATTTACTTTATCTAGTTTGCTTTATTTACTATTGCTAAAATGGGTACTCTAGAAAATACTAAGTTGTGTGACTTCACAACCACAAATAATAATGATTTCTTATGCACACCTATTGCTCCACCTGCTACTACAACAGAATTCTTTGAAATTAAACCTGCTTTACTGAATCTTGTTATGCGAGAGCAATTTTCTGGTGTTAGTTCCGATGATGCTTGCTGCCCATCTCAATAATTTTGTTGAATTGTGTGAAATGCAAAAGTATAAAGATGTAGATGGTGACATTATAAAATTAAAATTGTTCCCTTTCTCATTAAGAGGAAGAGCTAAAGATTGGTTGCTATCTCTGCCTAAGAATAGTATTGATTCATGGACTAAATGCAAGGATGCTTTTATTGGTAGATATTATCCCCCTACTAAAATTATATCTTTGAGGAGTAGCATAATGAATTTTAAACAATCAGATAATGAGCATGTTGCACAAGCATGGGAAAGAATTAAATCTTTGGTTAAAAATTGCCCAACCCATGGACTGACTACTTGGATGATCATCCAAACCTTTTATGCAGGAATGAATTTTTCTTCGTGGAACCTATTGGATTCAGCTGCTGGAGGTACCTTTATGTCCATCACTCTTGGTGAAGCAACAAAGCTTCTTGATAATATGATGATTAATTACTCTGAATGGCACACGGAAAGAGCTCCACAAGGTAAGAAGGTAAATTCTGTCGAAGAAACCTCTTCCTTGAGTGATAAGATTGATGCTATTATGTCTATGCTTGTGAATGGTAGGACTAATGTTGATCCTAATAATGTTCCGTTAGCTTCATTGGTTGCTCAAGAAGAACATGTTGATGTAAACTTCATTAAAAATAATAATTTCAACAACAATGCTTATCGGAACAATTCTAGTAACAACTATAGGCCATATCCTTATAATAATGCCAACGGCTATGGTAATTCTTATGGGAATTCTTACAACAATAATAGGAATACATCCCCTGGACTTGAAGCTATGCTTAAAGAATTTATTAGTACACAAACTGCTTTTAACAAATCTGTTGAAGAAAAGCTTGGGAAAATTGATATACTTGCTTCTAAAGTCGATAGTCTTGCTGCTGATGTTGATCTTTTGAAATCGAAAGTTATGCCTCATGAAAATCATAATAATAAGATTGTTACTACAGCAAATGCCATCCAAGTTAGAATTAATGAGAATATAAGATTGATGGCCGAATTGCGTGCTAGGTGGGAAAAAGAAGAAAATGAAAAAGAAGATAATATAGCTAAAGTTTGGACTATTACCACCACTAGTAATGCTAATACTACACATGTTGCTGCACCTCCTACTAATAATGGTAAAATAATTGGTTTTGGCAATGTTTCCACTTCTAATGCAAAGCGCGAAAAACTGCCCGAAACTGCTAAAACTGCTGAAACTGCCTGTGATAAAACTGCTGAAATTTTTTCCAACATTGGGGATGATGATCCCATTGCTTTAGATTATAATGATTTGGATTTTGATGATTGTCATATCTCTGAAGTTATAAAGTTCTTACAAAAACTTGCTAAGAGTCCTAATGCTAGTGCTATAAACTTGGCTTTCACGAAACATATTACAAATGCTCTCATAAAAGTTAGAGAAGAGAAATTAGAACGCGAAGCTTCTATTCCTAGGAAGCTCGAGGATGGTTGGGAGCCCATCATTAAGATGAAGGTCAATGACTTTGATTGTAATGCTTTATGTGATCTTGGTGCAAGTATTTCTGTTATGCCTAAGAAAATCTATAATATGCTTGACTTGCCACCATTGAAAAATTATTATTTGGATGTTAATCTTGCTGATCATTCTACAAAGAAACCTTTGGGGAAAGTTGATAATGTTCGCATTACCGTTAACAATAACCTTGTCCCCGTTGATTTTATTGTCTTGGATATTGAATGCAATGCATCTTGTCCCATTATATTGGGAAGACCTTTTCTTGAACTCGTTGGTGCTATCATTGATATGAAGGAAGGTAATATTAAATATCAATTGCCTCTCAAGAAAGGTATGGAACACTTCCCTAGAAAGAGAATTAAGTTACCTTTTGATTCTATCATTAGAACAAATTATGATGTTGATACTTCGTCTCTTGATAATACTTGATATACACTTTCTGTGCCCAGCTGAAAGGCGTTAAAGAAGAGCGCTTATGGGAGACAACCCATGTTTTTACTACAGTATTTTTATTTTATATTTGAGTCTTGGAAGTTGTTACTACTGTAGCAACCTCTCCTTATCTTAGTTTTGTGCATTGTTGTGCCAAGTAAAGTCGTTGATAGTAAGGTTCATACTAGATTTGGATTACTGCGCGAAACATGATTTCTTTGCTTGTCACGAATCTGGGCCTAATTCTCTGTAGGTAACTCAGAAAATTATGCCAATTTACGTGAGTGATCCTCAGATATGTACGCAACTTTCATTCAATTTGAGCATTTTCATTTGAGCAAGTCTGGTTCCTCAATAAAATTCGTCTTTACGAACTGTTCTGTTTTGACAGATTCTGCCTTTTATTTCGCATTGCCTGTTTTGCTATGCTTGATGGATTTTTCGATTCCATTGACTTTCAGTAGCTTTGTGCAATGTCCAGAAGTGTTAAGAATGATTATGTCACCTCTGAACATGTAAATTTTAATTGTGCACTAACCCTCTAATGAGTTGTTTTGAGTTTGGTGTGGAGGAAGTTTTCAAGGATCAAGAGAGGGAGATGATACAACATGATCAAGGAGAGTGAAAGCTCTAAGCTTGGGGATGCCCGGTGGTTCACCCCTGCATATATCAAGAAGACTCAAGCGTCTAAGCTTGGGGATGCCCAAGGCATCCCCTTCTTCATCGACAACATTATCAGGTTCCTCCCCTGAAACTATATTTTATTCCATCACATCTTATGTACTTTGCTTGGAGCATCGGTTTGTTTTTGTTTTTGTTTTTGTTTGAATAAAATGGATCCTAGCATTCTTTGTGTGGGAGAGAGACATGCTCTGCTGTTGCATATGGACAAATATGTCCTTAGGCTTTACTCATAGTATTCATGGCGAAAGTTTCTTCTTCGTTAAATTGTTATATGGTTGGAATTGGAAAATGATACATGTAATAATTGCTATAATGTCTTGGATAATGTGATACTTGGCAATTGTTGTGCTCATGTTTAAGCTCTTGCATCATATACTTTGCACCTATTAATGAAGAAATACATAGAGCATGCTAAAATTTGGTTTGCATAATTGGTCTCTCTAAAGTCTAGATAATTTCTAGTATTGAGTTTGAACAACAAGGAAGACGGTGCAGAGTCTTATAATGTTTACAATATGTCTTTTATGTGAGTTTTGCTGCACCGCTTCATCCTTGTGTTTGTTTCAAATAGCCTTGCTAGCCTAAACCTTGTATCGAGAGGGAATACTTCTCATGCATCCAAAATCCTTGAGCCAACCACTATGCCATTTGTGTCCACCATACCTACCTACTACATGGTATTTCTCCGCCATTCCAAAGTAAATTGCTTGAGTGCTACCTTTAAATTTCTATCCTCTACCTTTGCAATATATAGCTCATGGGACAAATAGCCTAAAAACTATTGTGGTATTTAATATGTACTTATGCACTTTATCTCTTATTAAGTTGCTTTTTGTGCGATAACCATGTTCCTGGGGACGCCATCAACTACTCTTTGTTGAATATCATGTGAGTTGCTATGCATGTCCGTCTTGTCTGAAGTAAGGGCGATTTACCACTTATTTAATGGTTAGAGCATGCATATTGTTAGAGAAGAACATTGGGCCGCTAACTAAAGCCATGAATCATGGTGGAAGTTTCAGTTTTGGACATATATCCTCAATCTCATATGAGAACATTAATTGTTGCTACATGCTTATGCATTAAAGAGGAGTCCATTATCTGTTGTCTATGTTGTCCCGGTATGGATGTCTAAGCTGAGAATAATCAATAGCGAGAAATCCAATGCGAGCTTTCTCCTTAGACCTTTGTACAGGCGGCATAGAGGTACCCCTTTGTGACACTTGGTTGAAACATGTGCATTGCGATGATAATCCCGGTAATCCAAGCTAATTAGGACAAGGTGCGGGCACTATTAGTATACTATGCATGAGGCTTGCAACTTGTAAGATATAATTTACATAACACATATGCTTTATTACTACCGTTGACAAAATTGTTTCTTGTTTTCAAAACCAAAGCTCTAGCACAAATATAGCAATCGATGCTTTCCTCTTTGAAGGACCTTTCTTTTACTTTTATGTTGAGTCAGTTCACCTATCTCTCTCCACCTCAAGAAGCAAACACTTGTGTGAACTGTGCATTGATTCCTACATACTTGCATATTGCACTTGTTATATTACTTTACATTGACAACTATCCATGAGATATACATGTTATGGGTTGAAAGCAACCGCTGAAACTTAATCTTCCTTTGTGTTGCTTCAATACCTTTACTTTGAATTATTGCTTTATGAGTTAACTCTTATGCAAGACTTATTGATGCTTGTCTTGAAGTACTATTCATGAAAAGTCTTTGCTATATGATTCAGTTGTTTACTCATGTCATTTACATTGTTTTGATCGCTGCATTCATTACATATGCTTACAATAGTATGATCAAGGTTATGATGGCATGTCACTCCAGAAATTATCTTTGTTATCGTTTACCTGCTCGGGATGAGCAGAAACTAAGCTTGGGGATGCTGATACGTCTCCGACGTATCGATAATTTCTTATGTTCCATGCCACATTATTGATGATATCTACATGTTTTATGCATACTTTATGTCATATTTATGCATTTTCCGGCACTAACCTATTAACGAGATGCCGAAGAGCCAGTTGCTGTTTTCTGCTGTTTTTGGTTTCAGAAATCCCAGTAAGGAAATATTCTCGGAATTGGACGAAATCAACGCCCAGGGGCCTATTTTCACACGAAGCTTCCAGAAGACCGGAGAGAAGACGAAGTGGAGCCACGAGGCGGCGCCACACTAGGGCGGCGCGGCCCAAGCGTGTGGGCCCCTCCTGACTCTCCCAACTCTGCCCTTCCGCCTACAAATAGCCTTCGTCGCGAAACCCCCAGTACCGAGAGCCACGATACGGAAAACCTTTAAGAGACGCCGCCGCCGCCAATCCCGGGGGATTCAGGAGATCGCCTCCGTCACCCTGCCGGAGAGGGGATTCATCTCCCGGAGGACTCTACACCGCCATGGTCGCCTCCGGAGTGATGAGTGAGTAGTTCACCCCTGGACTATGGGTCCATAGCAGTAGCTAGATGGTTGTCTTCTCCTTATGTGCTTCATTGTCGGATCTTGTGAGCTGCCTAACATGATCAAGATCATCTATCTGTAATGCTATATGTTGTGTTTGTTGGGATCCGATGGATAGAGAATACTATGTTATGTTGATTATCAATCTATGTGTTGTTTATGATCTTGCATGCTCTCCTTTACTAGTAGATGCTTTGACCAAGTTGATGCTTGTAACTCCAAGAGGGAGTATTTATGCTCGATAGTGGGTTCATGTCTCCGTGAATCTGGGGGAGTGAGAGAAACCCCTAAGGTTATGGATGTACTGTTGCCACTAGGGATAAAACATTGATGCTATGTCCGAGGATGTAGTTATTGATTACATTACGCACCATACTTAATGCAATTGTCTGTTGTTTGCAACTTAATACTGGAAGGGGTTCGGATGATAACTCGAAGGTGGACTTTTTAGGCATAGATGCATGCTGGATAGCGGTCTATGTACTTTGTCGTAATGCCCAATTAAATCTCACAATACTCATCATATCATGTATGTGCATGGTCATGCCCTCTCTATTTGTCAATTGCCCAACTGTAATTTGTTCACCCAACATGCTATTTATCTTATGGGAGAGACACCACTAGTGAACTGTGGACCCCGGTCCATTCTTTTACATCGAATACAATCTATCGCAATACTTGTTTTACTTGTTCTCTCGCAAACAATCATCATCCACACTATACATCTAATCCTTTGTTACATCAAGCCGGTGAGATTGACAACCTCACTCGTTTCGTTGGGGCAAAGTACTTTGGTTGTGTTGTGCGGGTTCCACGTTGGCACCGGAATCCCTGGTGTTGCGCCGCACTACATCTCGCCGCCATCAACCTTCAACGTGCTTCTTGGCTCCTACTTGGTTCGATAAACCTTGGTTTCTTGCGAGGGAAAACTTGCCGCTGTACGCATCACACCTTCCTCTTGGGGTTCCCAACGGACGCGTGCTGTACGCGTATCAAGCAGATTTTCTGGCGCCATTGCCGGGGATCGAAGAAAAGTTACTCCACAAAGATTTCTAACTCCCACGTCAACTACACGCCAGCAGTATACTGCAACCAAACTTTCGTGTAGAAGTTTTTCTTCGATGCTCGGTCGTACGTCAATGTCCCGTGGTGCCAATAGTGGTTCAAATCTTCCACAATCGGCAGCATGTAGACACTTAAATTCTTCCCCGGGTAATCAGGTCCTGGAATGATCAAACATGGTCTTCCTCGTCATTAGGACTCCGAGAGGGAGATTGAGCGAAATAACAAACACGGGCCAGCAAGTGTAATTGGCAGTCGACATACCATATGGATTGAAGCAATCTGTTGCTATCGCAATTCTGACATTCCGAGCCTCGGCTGCCGCAAGGGGGAATTTCTTATCGAAGTTCTTCCATGCCATACCATCGGATGGATGTCCCACCTTCAACTGCTTGTTTTCATCCTCGAATCTCTTCCCATACTTGTGCCACGTCATCTGTTTGGATGTCTCCTCGTGCATGTAAAGCCGCTGGATTCTTTTTTATGAATGGGAGATATCGAAGAATCGACTTTGCGGTGCTTGACTGCCTCACCTGACCATCCTTTCCCATTACCTCTTCATACCTAGACTGCTTACAGATGGGACAGTACTTGTCCTCTGCAAACTATCTCCAAAATAGAACGCAGCCTTTTGGACAATAGTCTATCTTTTGATAATCCATGTTAAGGTCCTTCATCATTATCCTCATCGCGTGCATGCTTTTAGGCAGACAATGACCTTTGGGCAACATGTTACCAGTTGTTTTCAGACTTGCTTCGAAGCCCTCACGGGTGGTGTTGTACTGGATCTTGTCGGCTAGACATTGGGAGATGGTATCGAGCTGAGAAATCGCGGCGCCCTCGTACAGAGGCTTCTTAGCCGCGGCAATCATACCATAGAAGGCCTTCGCGGTTGGCTCTGGTTCCTCCGGTTCTGGCGGCGCCTCCGGTTCTGGAGGTGGCGAATCCGGGACATCGACATGGACGAGATCATCTAGAAAGTCTCTAATTCCATCGTACTCATTGACATTGAGCCGCTGCCGCATCACCTCACCTCTGTCACGTTCGCGCTCATCAAAGTCGAGTTCCATGACGTACCCATGCATATACCCATATTGCAGAAGGTGTCTATACTTTTCATTATTTCCACGACGGAGACGCTTCGCGCAGCGAACACAGGGGCAAAGTGCCCGAACCACCCCCTTTGTACCACGCGCTAACTCATTCACTAGAAAATGGGTCTTCCTTGTCCACTCAGATGTTTTATCAGTCGCAGTAACACGCTCGTTGTACATCCATCCATTATCAGCCATCCTCTGCTTTATTGGGAGCCAAACCACAAACATAGCATTTATATCAAATAGGAAATTAAATGCATCATTTTTTTATTTTACCGGGGCGAAACGCATGCATCAACCTACATCTCTACTAGGTGGGCTCCTAGCAGCCGCCGGATTCGTAGTTGGCTACGTTCTCCATGTTCTACCCCGGTCCAAGTCAGAATTTCGGCAGCACCTCCTCGATACTCTCCCGATACACGTCTCGGCAAAAAGCCGAGAGAATGTGCATCCGGAGAACAACGGGGAGGCGCCGCCGAAATCCTGGCTCAGAGCAGAGTAGAACATGGAAAATGTAGACAACTACGCATCCGCCGACTGTCCCGTAACTGCCGCAAGTGTTACGGTTCAAAATATGCTGACCACTAATGCATATTTATCCGTGTAACACTCGCGGATGGGAAGTGACACCTAGGTTACGCAACTTTACTTGGAAAATGAATCTAGTGACATAAGAAAATGCGGAGAAGGGGAGGCGATGTTTTAGCTCACCCTCAGCGGTAGAGCACGTAGTCGAACAACCGATGGTGAAGTCGGCGACCGGAGAGAATCGCGTCAAGATCCGGGATCATCACGCCGGGGTGCTCATGACAAGTCGGTCACCACATGGCCTATTACAAATTCACATTATTAAAAAAATTCACATTTCATTTCTATTTGTTTCCAATTTTCAAATCAATTTCAATTTCAATTGCTTTCTTTCAATTTCAATTTCAATTGCATTTCTATTTCCATTATTAAACATTTAAATTACTATTTTCTTACACATTTCAATTTCAACAACTAAAACTAATACACAAATAAAAAAAGAAATTTTACCGTGTGCTGCAGGGAAGATGGCCGGGCAGCGGGAGGAGGAGGACGGCCAGGGAGCTTGGTGGGCGGGGGCGCGAGGAGGAGGCCGGCCAGGGGACAGCGGGCGGGGTGCGAGGAGGAGGAGGAGAGCGGCGCGTGGCTGCTGGCGGCGGCGCGAGGTGGAGGGGAGCTCGGGAGAGGAGGAGGTGGCGGCGGGGAGGTTCTTGCAGAGGTGGAGGGGGAGCCGGGGAGGGCTGCGGGAAGGTGGTTGCCGGCTGCGAGGAGCGTGCCGGCGGGCGGGGGGAGGAGCAGAGATGGGCGGGGAGCGTGGCGGCGCGCGGGAGAGAAGCAGAGATGGGCGGGGAGTGGGTTGGGCTCGGGCGCGTGGTCCAGCTCGACCAAAACCCTAAGTATGTCCGTGCCCACTCCCTATGGCGAGGGCCAAGCCTATGCCGACGGCAGCCCTCGGCATTGCCCCCCTTTTTTTCTTTTTCAATTTATTTTCTATTTAAATTTTCTTAATGTCAATTATATTATAAATATATTAATATAGGTCCATACAAATTTGTTTTAATCTTCTACATTCCCAAGATATGCGCATAAAAAAAATTCCATCTCAACTTAATATTTTCTCCCGTAGATGAAACCCTAATCCGGTAGCCCCGCAGAGCTACCCCTTTGACCGACCTCCAATGACAGCTGACCCATGGACTTTTCTCTTCCTTTGTGTTGTGTTAGGTCATCGGAATATGTAGTATCAATAATTACCCTATCTTACATCAATATTCCCTTCGGTAGACGAAACCCTACGCTGGGAGCCCCGCAGATCTACCCCTTTCACCGGTCTCCAATGATAGTTGACCAATAGACTTTTCTCTTCCTTTGTATTGTGTTAGGTCATAGGAACATGCAGTACCAATAATTACCCTATCTTACCTCAATATTTCCTCTGGTAGACGAAACCCTTATCTGGGAGCCCCGCAGATCTAGCCCTTTCACCGGCCTCCAATGGTAGTTGACCCATGGACTTTTCTCTTCCTTTGTGTTGTGTTAGGTCATCGAAACATGTAGTACCAATAATTACCCTATATTACCTCAATATTCCCTCCGGTAGACGAAACTCTAATCTGGGAGCCCCGTAGATCTACCACTTTCACCGGCCTCCAATGACAGTTGACCCGTCTTCCAACGCCCTAAAAATAAAACATTTAGCAGATAAAATGACGCGTCGTAGACCTAAAAACATTTTTCTCGGGATTTATTGAGCGAAGGAAAGCGTGGCCCTAGTTCAAATCCGGTCAGTTTCCAGCGGATTCGGCGGGACACCGCAGGAAGCGGGGGAGATTCCCAGATGGCTAACGCGCGCATATGGCATGTGATAGGTGGTGCGTAAGAGGTATCCTACCACATTGCGGAGGTCTCACGCAATTCCCAAATGGACACCATGTAGCTGCTTCACAAAAAAGGTCGTTCCGGCACCCCGAAAATGGAAACACCATCGCCCGTGGGTCGGATTGGAAATCCGCGACCGGGGCCTTGCTTCCCATCCTAAGGCCCACGCACATGCCAAATATGGCCTCGTTCCGACAAACTATGTGGTGTCACGGGCCGTTTCCTACTCATTTCCCCTAAAACCCATATAACTCCGGAGGTGATAGCCCTATTCGTGAAGGGTTTTTCAAGATAATTGCCGTATCCCAATTCCGTCTTTTGCAGTGGTTACTAGGATACATAAAATGACGCCATGCGGCTCTGTGTGACTTTTAGACTTCGTTTACTTTGCCAACTGTGCAAAACGGGACCGCCGGGACATGCGGTATGGCCGTACCGGACGCGCCGGTGCACCCATCCGCCAACGCGCTAAACAGAAAACATTTATCACATAAAATGATGTGTCGTAGACCTAAAAACATTTTTCCCGGGATTTATTGAGCGAAGGAAAGCGTGGCCCTAGTTCAAATCTGGTCAGTTTCCAGCGGATTCGGCGGGACACCACAGGAAGCGGGGGAGATTCCCAGATGGCTAACGCACGCATATGGCATGTGATAGGTGGTGCGTAAGAGGTATCCTATCACATTGCGGATGTCTCGCGCAATTCCCAAATGCACACCATGTAGTTGCTTCACAAAAAAAGCCGTTCCGACACCCCGAAAATGGAAACACCACCGCCCGTGGCTCGGATTGGAAATCCGCGACTGGGGCCTTGCTTCCCATCCTAAGGCCCACACACATGCCAAATATGGCCTCGTTCTGACAAACTATGTGGTGTCACGGGCCGTTTCCTACTCATTTCCCCTAAAACCCATATAACTCCGGAGGTGATAGCCCTATTCGTGAAGGGTTTTTCAAGATAATTGCCGTATCCCAATTCCATCTGTTGCAGTGGTTACTAGGATACATAAAATGACGCCACGCGGCTCCGTGTGACTTTTAGACTTCGTTTACTTTGCCAACTGTGCAAAACGGGACCGCCGGGACATGCGGTATGGCCGCACCGGACGCGCGGGTGCACCCATCCGCCAATGCGCTAAACGGAAAAAATTTAGCACATAAAGTGACGCGTCGTAGACCTAATTTTTTTCCCGGGATTTATTGAGCAAAGGAAAGCGTGGCCCTAGTTCAAATCCGGTCAGTTTCTAATGGATTCAGCGGAACACCGCAGGAAGCAGGGGAGATTCCCAGATGGCTAACACGCACATATGTCATGCGATAGGTGGTGCGTAATAGGTATCCTACCACATTGCAGAGGTCTCGCGCAATTCCCAAATGCGCACCATGTAGTTGCTACACAAAAAGGCCGTTCCGGCACCCCGAAAATGGAAACACCATCGACCGTGGGTCGGATTGTAAATCCACGATCGGGGCCTTGCTTTCCATCCTAAGGCCCCGACACGTGCCTAATATGGCCTCGTTCCGACAAACTATGTGGTGGCACGGGCCGTTTCCTACTCATTTCCCCTAAAAGCCATATAACTCCGGACGTGATAACCCTATTCGTGCAGGGTTTTTTCAAGATAATTGCCATATCCCAATCACGTCTTTTGAAGTGGTTACTAGGACACATAAAATGATGCCACGCGGCTCCGCGTGACTTTTAGACTTCGTTTACTTTGCCAACTATGCAAAACGGGACCGCCGGGACATGCGGTATGGCCGTACCGGACGCGCGGGTGCACCCGTCCGCCAAAGCACTAAACGGATAACATTTAGCACATAAATGATGCATCGTAGACCTAAAAACATTTTTCCCGGGATTTATTGAGCGAAGGAAAGCATGGCCCTAGTTCAAATCCGGTCAGTTTCCAGCGGATTCGGCGAGACACCGCAGGAAGCGGGGGAGATTCCTAGATGGCTAACACGCGCATATGGCATGCGATAGGTGGTGCGCAAGAGGTATCCTACCACATTGCGGAGGTCTCGCGCAATTCCCAAATGCACACCATGTAGCTGCTTCACAAAAAAGGCCGTTCCGGCACCCCGAAAATGGAAACACCGTCGCCCGTGGGTCGGATTGGACATCCTCGACCGGGGCCTTGCTTCCCATCCTAAGGCCCTGATACGTCCATTTTGCATCACTATTTTATATCATAATTTGCTGTTATTCATTGATATATTTCATATTTAGAGATGATACTTATGTTATTTCATCTATTTTGCATGTTTCATGATTATTGGAGGATCGTGCACCGGAGTCAGGATTCTGCTGGAAAAAGTGCCGTCAGAATGCAATATTTCGGAAGATCAACAATTGACGGAATTTATATGAAAAATCCTATTTTTCCAGAAGACGAAGGGAGCCGAGGAGGGCCGCCGTGGGCCCACCTCTCAGGCCGGCGCGGGCCAAGGCCTGGCCGCGCCGCCTTGTGGGGAGGGGGCCCACAGCCCCCTCTGGCCTCCTCTCCTTCGCGTATTTCTTCATCCCGAAAACCTAAGCTCCAGGGGAATAGTCGCGAAGAGTCACAGCCCGCCTCGCGGGGCGGAGAACACCGGAGAGAAAAGAGCTCTCCGGCGAGCTGAGATCCGCCGGGGAAATTCCCTCCCGGAGGGGGAAATCGACGCCATCGTCACCGTCATCGAGCTGGACATCATCTCCATCACCATCGTCATCATCTAAATCATCATCACCGCCGTCTCCACCGCTGCACATCGTCACCGCCGTAACAATTCGGGTTGGATCTTGATTGTTTGATAGGGGAAACTCTCCCGGTGTTGATTTCTACTTGTTATTGATGCTATTGAGTGAAACCGTTGAACCAAGGTTTATGTTCAGATTGTTATTCATCATCATATCACCTCTGATCATGTTCCATATGATGTCTCGTGAGTAGTTCGTTTAGTTCTTGAGGACATGGGTGAAGTCTAGCTAAATGTTAGTAGTGAAGTATGGTTGAGTAATATTCAATGTTATGATATTTAAGTTGTGGTGTTATTCTTCTAGTGGTGTCATGTGAACGTCGGCTACATGACACTTCACCTTTATGGGCCTAGGGGAATGCATCTTGTATTCGTTTGCCAATTGCGGGGTTGCCGGAGTGACAGAAACCTGAACCCCCGTTGGTATATCGGTGCAGGAGGGATAGCAGGATCTCAGAGTTTAAGGCTGTGGTTAGATTTATCTTAATTACTTTCTTGTAGTTGTGGATGCTTGCGAGGGGTATAATCACAAGTATGTATTAGTCCTAGGAAGGGCGATGCATTAGCATAGGTTCACCCACACAACACTTATCAAAACAATGAAGATTAATTAGCCATATGTAGCGAAAGCACTAGACTGAAATCCCGTGTGTCCTCGAGAACGTTTGGTCATTATAAGTAAACAAACCGGCTTGTCCTTTATGCTAAAAAGGATTGGTCCACTCGCTGCAATTATTACTCTCGCACTTTACTTACTCGTACTTTATTCATCTGCTACATCAAAACCCCCTGAATACTTGTCTGTGAGCATTTACAGTGAATCCTTCATCGAAACTGCTTGTCAACACCTTCTGCTCCTCGTTGGGATCGACATTCTTACTTATCGAAAATACTACGATACACCCCCTATACTTGTGGGTCATCAAGACTATTTTCTGGCGACGTTGCCGGGGAGTGAAGCGCTATTGGTAAGTGGAATTGGTAAGGGATTTTACTGTTTGTGCTGATTTTATTTCTGCCTGCTGCTATAATTCATTATGGAGAGATCTTCTCTTGAATTTTTATTTGGGAAATCTACTACTACTGCAAAGGTAGTGGATGAGGCGCCAGGTGAGGAAGAAGTTCCATACAAAATACCTATGAAAATTATTGAACGTGTTGTGGATAACCGTTATATAGGGGATGGAAGTGTCCACCCTGGAGATCATTTACTGTTCTTACATGAATTATGCAGTTTATTCAAGTGTGCAGGTATTGCTATGGATGAAGTGAGGAAGAAATTATTCTCTATATCGCTGTCTGGTAAAGCGGCGCATTGGTATAAATTACTGGATAATGGGGATTCTCTTGAATGGAATGATATTGTGCCCCGGTTTTATTCTAAGTTCTATCCTCCAAGCGAAATTCACAAGGATCGGAACCGCATATATAATTTTTGGCCTCATGATGGAGAGAGTATTGCCCAACCGTGGGGGAGATTGAAGTCTTTAATGCTCAAATGCCCCATTCATGAGCTTCCTGGTAATATTATTATTGATAATTTCTATGCAAGACTTTCTTTTCAAGACAAGACCTTGCTGGATACTTCTTGCTCTGGATCATTTACACGCAACAAAGAAGAGTTTAAAAGGGACCTTCTTAATCGGATCCAGGAGAATACTGAAGGATGGGAGAACGACAAAGATAGAGAATCAAGTATAAATTATGATTATAAATGCATTGAAGCTTTTATGGATACTGATAAATTTCGTAATATGAGTGCTATTTATGGTCTTGATTCTCAAGTTGCTGCAAATCTTTATAAAGCTTTTGCCTCTCATTATGAATTGCCTAAGAAGAATTTTGATAAGTATCATGAACCGTATAAAGATAAAATTGATTCATCTATAAATAAATGTGTTGTAGTTGAAACTGTTGATAATGTTATTCCTGAAGCTTATATTGAAAAAACTCCTTTCCCTGCTAAAATGAAGGAGTACTCTGTTATAAATAGTGCGGTTAATAAAAGTGAAAAGAAACCTATAGAACCTGAGAACAAATAAAGGTTGAACCTGCTGTTGCAATAGTTAAAGATCTTGTGACTGAAAATGTGGAGGATGGTCATATTATTTTCTGTGAAGATGCTTCTAATATTGTTTCACATCCTAATAAGTCCAAGAAAGCTAGTGTTCCTATGCTATCCGTTAGAATTGGTGATCATTGTTATTATGGTTTATGTGATATTGGTGCAAGTATTAGTGCTATTCCTTATGAGCTTTACACGGAGATTATGCACGAAATTGGTTCTTGTGAACTTGAAGATATTGATGTGGTTATTCGGCTGGCTAATAGAAAAACTATTTCTCCAATTGGTATTGTTCGAGATGTGGAAGTTCTATGCGGTAAGATTAAATATCCTGCTGACTTTTTGGTACTTGGTTCTGCTGCTAGTAAATATTGTCCTATCATTTTTGGTAGACCTTTTCTAAATACTTGTGGAGCTGTTATAGATTGCAAGAAAGAGAAAATTTTGACTAAATTTTCTGGTGAATCTTATGAGTTTAACTTCTCTAAATTTGCCAAAACTCCTTATAAAGCTGATTCACCTAATAATGATTTTAGAGTTGAACAGTGTGCATCTATTGCTCTTGCTCCTAATAATCCTTTGCAGCAACATTTGGAGAATAGTGAGAGTGAAGTTTTTAGGGAAGAAAGAAATGAGCTTGATGAAATTTTCCTTCGTCAACCTATTCTTAAGCATGATTAACCGGTAGAAGATCTGGGTACAACACCACCAACAAAGGAAGATCCTGTCTTTGATTTAAAACCATTGCCTGATAATCTTAAATATGCTCATATTGATGATAAGAAAATATATCCTGTTATTATTAGTTCTAAGCTTTCAGAGTTTGAAGAAGAAAGGTTATTGGAAATACTGAAGAAGCACCGAGGAGCTATTAGCTACACTCTTGATGACTTGAAGGGGATTTCTCCCTCTATTTGCCAACATGCCATTAATATGGAAGATGATGCAAAGCCTGTTGTTGAACATCAGCATCATCTAATTCCTAAGATGAAGGATGTGGTAAGAAATGAGGTATTAAGACTTCTTGAAGCTGGTATTATATATCCTATTGCTGATAGTAGATGGGTTAGTCCTGTGCATTGTGTTCCTAAGAAAGGAGGAATGACTGTTGTGCCTAATGATAATGATGAGCTCATACATCAAAGAGTAGTTGTAGGGTATAGAATGTGCATTGATTATCGAAAAGTTAATAAGGTTACTAAGAAAGATCATTACCCTTTGCCTTTTATTGATCAAATGTTAGAAAGATTATCCAAAACTACTCATTTTTGTTTTCTTGATGGTTATTCTGGGTTTTCACAATTTGCTGTTAAAACTAAGGATCAAGAGAAAACCACTTTCACTTGTCCCTATGGAACTTATGCTTATGGATGTATGACTTTTGGTTTATGTAATGCCCCTGCTACTTTTCAAAGATGCATGTCTACTATTTTTCATGGCTTTTGTGAGAATATTGTGGAGGTATTCATGGATGATTTTTCCGTCTATGGGAATTCTTTTGATAATTTCTTGCGAAACATTGATAAAGTTTTGCAGAGATGTGAAGAAACTAACCTTGTTCTTAATTGGGAGAAATGCCACTTTATGGTTAATGAAGGAATTGTATTGGGACATAAAATTTCCGAGAGAGGTATTGAAGTTGATAGAGCTAAAGTTGAAGCAATTGAGAAGATGCCCTATCCTAGGGATGTTAAAGGTATTCGTAGTGTTCTTGGTCATGTTGGGTTTTATAGGAGGTTTATTAAAGACTTCTCCAAAATTTCAAAGCCTCTTACTAATCTTCTTCAAAAAGATGTACCTTTTGTTTTTGATGATGATTGTAAGGAAGCTTTTGAAACTCTAAAGAAAGCCTTAACAAGTTGCTCCTATAGTTGAACCTCCTGATTGGAACTTACCATTTGAAATTATGTGTGATGCTAGTGATTTTCTTGTAGGCGCTGTTCTTGGACAACGAGTAGATAAAAAATTGAATGTTATTCATTATGCTAGTAAAACTCTTGATGCTGCTCAAAGAAATTATGCTACTACTGAAAAGGAATTGTTAGCTGTAGTCTTTGCTTGTGATAAGTTTAGATCTTATATTGTTGATTCAAAAGTTACAATTCATACTGATCATGCTGCAATTAGATACCTTATGCAAAAGAAAGATGCTAAGCCAAGGCTTATTAGATGGGTACTTCTGTTGCAAGAATTTGATTTGCATATTGTAGATAGGAAAGGTGCTGATAATCCTGTTGCTGACAACTTGTCTAGATTGGAAAATATTGCTTATGATCTTGTTCCTATTAATGATAGTTTTCCAAATGAACAATTGGCTGTAATAAAGGTGAGCTCGCGAGATAGCCCTTGGTATGCTGATTATGCTAACTTTATTGTTTCCAAGTACTTGCCTCCAACCTTTTCAGCTCAGCAAAGGAGGAAATTCTTTTATGACTTGAGGCATTATTTTTGGGATGACCCACAATTATATAAAGAAGGAGTGGATGGTATTCTGCGAAGATGTGTTCCCGAATATGAACAACAAGAGATATTGAGTAAATGTCATGGTAGTGCTTATGGAGGACATCACGCTGGAGATAGAACCGCGCAAAAGGTTCTACAATCTGGTTTTTATTGGCCAACTCTCTTCAAAGATGCAAGGAAGTTTATTCTATCTTGCGATGAATGTCAAAGGGTTGGTAATATCTCCAGACGCAATGAAATGCCTATGAATTATACTCTTGTTATTGAGCCGTTTGATTGTTGGGGATTTGACTTCATGGGACCTTTTCCCTCTTCAGAAGGTAACACTCATATACTTGTTGCTGTTGATTATGTTACTAAATGGGTGGACGCCATACCTACAAAAAGTGCTGATGGTGAGACCTCTTTAAGAATGCTTTTAGATATTATTTTCTTAGCACAGAGCGTGCGGAAGAAATGGCTCAACTGCGCAAACACTCGCCAGACTTTCTCGGGGATATACCCTCGAAGTGTCACCGGCATGAGCCACTAAATCCATATATGATAGTCCTGACTCTTGAGCCCGGTGACTTTTCCCATCGAAAGATTAACTCCCTTACTCATATTTGAACAATAACCGTCAGGGAACATCACGACGTATTTGAGCCACTCGAATGCCTCCTTCTTTTGGATGGAATCAAGGCAGAAGTTGGCATGCGGCTTGAACCAATTCTTTTGACGGCCAATAGGACGCTTCATGTGCAATTTTTCCCTATCACAGAGGATATCAACATTGACTCTAGCCTTGACATTATCCTTTGACTTCCCGGGAATGTTCAGGCATGTGTGAAAGACGGACTCCGCGACATTCTTTATGGTGTGCATCAAATCGATGGTATGGGGAAGTTCGAGGTGCTTGTAATACTCGAGCTTTGTTAAGGCCGCCTCGTGAGTCCAGTTGTGCGTTACACCATATCCCTCAAATTGATGGCCAGTTGGCTTCTCCGGAGGCACGAGAGCGCGTAGCTCGGCTTCAATAAGTGTACCATCAAACTTTGGCACATCTTTTTTTCATGCACAACTTTGCCCTTCTTGAAGTTCTTTTTGTCTTCTCTAAAGGGATGCCTCCTTTTGAGGAACTGTCGATTTGTGTCAAACGCAACATACTTGCGACCCTTCTGTAGCCAAAGGAACTCAAGCCAGTGCCTGCACACTGGGCATGGCCACTTACCAGATGTACACCATCCACATGTTAGGGCGTACACGGGCATGTCATGCATGGTATATGATACGTCTCCGACGTATCGATAATTTCTTATGTTCCATGCCACATTATTGATGATATCTACATGTTTTATGCATACTTTATGTCATATTTATGCATTTTCCGGCACTAACCTATTAACGAGATGCCGAAGAGCCAGTTGTTGTTTCTGTTGTTTTTGGTTTCAGAAATCCTAGTAAGGAAATATTCTCGGAATTGGATGAAATCAACACCCAGGGGCCTATTTTCACACGAAGCTTCCAGAAGACCGGAGAGAAGACGAAGTGGGGCCACGAGGCGGCGCCACACTAGGGCGGCGCGGCCCAGGTCCTGGCCGCGCTGCCCTAGCGTGTGGGCCCCTCGTGACTCTCCCGACTCTGCCCTTCCGCCTACATATAGCCTTCGTCGCGAAACCCACAGTACCGAGAGCCACGATACGGAAAACCTTCCAGAGACGCCGCCGCCGCCAATCCCATCTCGGGGGATTCAAGAGATCACCTCCGGCACCCTGCCGGAGAGGGGATTCATCTCCCGGAGGACTCTACACCGCCATGGTCGCCTCCGGAGTGATGAGTGAGTAGTTCACCCCTGGACTATGGGTCCATAGCAGTAGCTAGATGGTTGTCTTCTCCTTATGTGCTTCATTGTCGGATCTTGTGAGCTGCCTAACATGATCAAGATCATCTATCTGTAATGCTATATATTGTGTTTGTTGGGATCCGATGGATAGAGAATACTATGTTATGTTGATTATCAATCTATGTGTTGTTTATGATCTTGCATGCTCTCCGTTACTAGTAGATGCTTTGGCCAAGTTGATGCTTGTAACTCCAAGAGGGAGTATTTATGCTCGATAGTGGGTTCATGTCTCCGTGAATGCGGGGAGTGAGAGAAACCCCTAAGGTTATGGATGTGCTTGTTGCCACTAGGGATAAAACATTGATGCTATGTCCGAGGATGTAGTTATTGATTACATTACGCACCATACTTAATGCAATTGTCTGTTGTTTGCAACTTAATACTGGAAGGGGTTCGGATGATAACCTGAAGGTGGACTTTTTAGGCATAGATGCATTGTGGATAGCGGTCTATGTACTTTGTCGTAATGCCCAATTAAATCTCACAATACTCATCATATCATGTATGTGCATGGTCATGCCCTCTCTATTTGTCAATTGCCCAACTGTAATTTGTTCACCCAACATGCTATTTATCTTATGGGAGAGACACCACTAGTGAACTGTGGACCCCGGTCCATTCTTTTACATCGAATACAATCTACTGCAATACTTGTTTTATTGTTCTCTGCAAACAATCATCATCCACACTATACATCTAATCCTTTGTTACAGCAAGCCGGTGAGATTGACAACCTCACTGTTTCGTTGGGGCAAAGTACTTTGGTTGTGTTGTGCAGGTTCCACGTTGGCGCCGGAATCCCAGGTGTTGCGCCGCACTACATCTCGCCGCCATCAACCTTCAACGTGCTTCTTGGCTCCTACTGGTTCGATAAACCTTGGTTTCTTACTGAGGGAAAACTTGCCGCTGTACGCATCACACCTTCCTCTTGGGGTTCCCAACGGACGCGTGCTGTACGCGTATCAAGCAGATTTTCTGGCGCCATTGCCGGGGATCGAAGAAAAGTTACTCCACAAAGATTTCTAACTCCCACGTCAACTACACGCCAGCAGCAGATTTTCTGGCGCCGTTGCCGGGGAGATCAAGACACGCTGCAAGGGGAGTCTCCACATCCCAATCTCTTTACTTTGTTTTTGTCTTGCTTTTATTTTATTTACTGCTTTGTTTGCTGCATTATATCAAAATACAAAAAAATTAGTTGCTAGTTTTACTTTATTTGCTATCTTGTTTGCTATATCAAAAACACACAAAAATTAGTTACTTGCATTTACTTTATCTAGTTTGCTTTATTTACTATTGCTAAAATGGGTACTCCTGAAAATACTAAGTTGTGTGACTTCACAACCACAAATAATAATAATTTCTTATGCACACCTATTGCTCCACCTGCTACTACAGCAGAATTCTTTGAAATTAAACCTGCTTTATCGAATCTTGTTATGCGAGAGCAATTTTCCGGTGTTAGTTCCGATGATGCTCGCTGCCCATCTCAATAATTTTGTTGAATTGTGTGAAATGCAAAAGTATAAAGATGTAGATGGTGACATTATAAAATTAAAATTGTTCCCTTTCTCATTAAGAGGAAGAGCTAAAGATTGGTTGCTATCTCTGCCTAAGAATAGTATTGATTCATGGACTAAATGCAAGGATGCTTTTATTGGTAGATATTATCCCCCTGCTAAAATTATATCTTTGAGGAGTAGCGTAATGAATTTTAAACAATCGGATAATGAGCATGTTGCACAAGCATGGGAAAGAATTAAATCTTTGGTTAAAAATTGCCCAACCCATGGACTGACTACTTGGATGATCATCCAAACCTTTTATGCAGGACTGAATTTTTCTTCGCGGAACCTATTGGATTCAGCTGCTGGAGGTACCTTTATGTCCATCACTCTTGGTGAAGCAACAAATCTTCTTGATAATATGATGATTAATTACTCTGAATGGCACACGGAAAGAGCTCCACAAGGTAAGAAGGTAAATTCTGTCGATCCTAATAATGTTCCGTTAGCTTCATTGGTTGCTCAAGAAGAACATGTTGATGTAAACTTCATTAAAAATAATAATTTCAACAACAATGCTTATCGGAACAATTCTAGTAACAACTATAGGCCATATCCTTATAATAATGGCAACGGCTATGGTAAGTCTTATGGGAATTCTTACAACAATAATAGGAATACATCCCCTGGACTTGAATCTATGCTTAAAGAATTTATTGAATTTTAAACAATCGGATAATGAGCATGTTGCACAAGCATGGGAAAGAATTAAATCTTTGGTTAAAAATTGCCCAACCCATGGACTGACTACTTGGATGATCATCCAAACCTTTTATGCAGGACTGAATTTTTCTTCGCGGAACCTATTGGATTCAGCTGCTGGAGGTACCTTTATGTCCATCACTCTTGGTGAAGCAACAAATCTTCTTGATAATATGATGATTAATTACTCCGAATGGCACACGGAAAGAGCTCCACAAGGTAAGAAGGTAAATTCAGTCGATCCTAATAATGTTCCGTTAGCTTCATTGGTTGCTCAAGAAGAACATGTTGATGTAAACTTCATTAAAAATAATAATTTCAACAACAATGCTTATCGGAACAATTCTAGTAACAACTATAGGCCATATCCTTATAATAATGGCAACGGCTATGGTAAGTCTTATGGGAATTCTTACAACAATAATAGGAATACATCCCCTGGACTTGAATCTATGCTTAAAGAATTTATTAGTACACAAACTGCTTTTAACAAATCTGTTGAAGAAAAGCTTGGGAAAATTGATATACTTGCTTCTAAAGTCGATAGTCTTGCTGCTGATGTTAATCTTTTGAAATCGAAAGTTATGCCTCATGAAAATCATAATAATAAGATTGTTACTACAGCAAATGCCATCCAAGTTAGAATTAATTAGAATATAAGATTGATGGCCGAATTGCGTGCTAGGTGGGAAAGAGAAGAAAATGAAAAAGAAGATAATATAGCTAAAGTTTGGACTATTACCACCACTAGTAATGCTAATGCTACACATGTTGCTGCACCTCCTACTAATAATGGTAAAATAATTGGTGTTGGCAATGTTTCCACTTCTAATGCAAAGCGCGAAAAACTGCCCGAAACTGCTAAAACTGCTGAAACTGCCTGTGATAAAACTGCTGAAATTTTTTCCAACATTGGGGATGATGATCCCATTGCTTTAGATTATAATGGTTTGGATTTTGATGATTGTCATATCTCTGAAGTTATAAAGTTCTTACAAAAACTTGCTAAGAGTCCTAATGCTAGTGCTATAAACTTGGCTTTCACGAAACATATTACAAATGCTCTCATAAAAGCTAGAGAAGAGAAATTAGAACGCGAAGCTTCTATTCCTAGGAAGCTCGAGGATGGTTGGGAGCCCATCATTAAGATGAAGGTCAATGACTTTGATTGTAATGCTTTATGTGATCTTGGTGCAAGTATTTCGTTATTCCTAAGAAAATCTATAATATGCTTGACTTGCCACCATTGAAAAATTGTTATTTGGATGTTAATCTTGCTGATCATTCTACAAAGAAACCTTTGGGGAAAGTTGATAATGTTCGCATTACCGTTAACAATAACCTTGTCCCCGTTGATTTTATTGTCTTGGATATTGAATGCAATGCATCTTGTCCCATTATATTGGGAAGACCTTTTCTTCGAACTTGTTGGTGCTATCATTGATATGAAGGAAGGTAATATTAAATATCAATTTCCTCTCAAGAAAGGTATGGAACACTTCCCTAGAAAGAGAATTAAGTTACCTTTTGATTCTATCATTAGAACAAATTATGATGTTGATACTTCGTCTCTTGATAATACTTGATATACACTTTCTGCGCCTAGGTGAAAGGCGTTAAAGAAAAGCGCTTATGGGAGACAACCCATGTTTTTACTACAATATTTTTATTTTATATTTGAGTCTTCGAAGTTGTTACTACTGTAGCAACCTCTCCTTATCTTAGTTTTGTGCATTGTTGTGCCAAGTAAAGTCGTTGATAGTAAGGTTCATACTAGATTTGGATTACTGCACAGAAACAGATTTCTTTGCTTGTCACGAATCTGGGCCTAATTCTCTGTAGGTAACTCAGAAAATTATGCCAATTTACGTGAGTGATCCTCAGATATGTACGCAACTTTCATTCAATTTGAGCATTTTCATTTGAGCAAGTCTGGTTCCTCAATAAAATTCGTCTTTAAGAACTGTTCTGTTTTGACAGATTCTGCCTTTTATTTCGCATTGCCTGTTTTGCTATGCTTGATGGATTTTTCGATTCCATTGACTTTCAGTAGCTTTGTGCAATGTCCAGAAGTGTTAAGATGATTATGTCACCTCTGAACATGTAAATTTTAATTGTGCACTAACCCTCTAATGAGTTGTTTTGAGTTTGGTGTGGAGGAAGTTTTCAAGGATCAAGAGAGGGAGATGATACAACATGATCAAGGAGAGTGAAAGCTCTAAGCTTGGGGATGCCCCAGTGGTTCACCCCTGCATATATCAAGAAGACTCAAGCGTCTAAGCTTGGGGATGCCCAAGGCATCCCCTTCTTCATCGACAACATTATCATGTTCCTCCCCTGAAACTATATTTTTATTCCATCACATCTTATGTACTTTGCTTGGAGCGTCGGTTTGTTTTTGTTTTTGTTTTTGTTTGAATAAAATGGATCCTAGCATTCTTTGTGTGGGAGAGAGACATGCTCCGCTGTTGCATATGGACAAATATGTCCTTAGGCTTTACTCATAGTATTTATGGCGAAAGTTTCTTCTTCGTTAAATTGTTATATGGTTGGAATTGGAAAATGATACATGTAGTAATTGCTATAATGTCTTGGATAATGTGATACTTGGAAATTGTTGTGCTCATGTTTAAGCTCTTGCATCATATACTTTGCACCTATTAATGAAGAAATACATAGAGCATGCTAAAATTTGGTTTGCATAATTGGTCTCTCTAAAGTCTAGATAATTTCTAGTATTGAGTTTGAACAACAAGGAAGACGGTGTAGAGTCTTATAATGTTTACAATATGTCTTTTATGTGAGTTTTGCTGCACCGCTTCATCCTTGTGTTTGTTTCAAATAGCCTTGCTAGCCTAAACCTTGTATCGAGAGGGAATACTTCTCATGCATCCAAAATCCTTGAGCCAACCACTATGCCATTTGTGTCCACCATACCTACCTACTACATGGTATTTCTCCGCCATTCCAAAGTAAATTGCTTGAGTGCTACCTTTAAATTTCTATCCTCTACCTTTGCAATATATAGCTCATGGGACAAATAGCCTAAAAACTATTGTGGTATTGAATATGTACTTATGCACTTTATCTCTTATTAAGTTGCTTTTTGTGCGATAACCATGTTCCTGGGGACGCCATCAACTACTCTTTGTTGAATATCATGTGAGTTGCTATGCATGTCCGTCTTGTCTGAAGTAAGGGCGATTTACCACTTATTTAATGGTTAGAGCATGCATATTGTTAGAGAAGAACATTGGGCCGCTAACTAAAGCCATGAATCATGGTGGAAGTTTCAGTTTTGGACATATATCCTCAATCTCATATGAGAACATTAATTGTTGCTACATGCTTATGCATTAAAGAGGAGTCCATTATCTGTTGTCTATGTTGTCCCGGTATGGATGTCTAAGTTGAGAATAATCAATAGCGAGAAATCCAATGCGAGCTTTCTCCTTAGACCTTTGTACAGGCGGCATAGAGGTACCCCTTCGTGACACTTGGTTGAAACATGTGCATTGCGATGATAATCCCGGTAATCCAAGCTAATTAGGACAAGGTGCGGGCACTATTAGTATACTATGCATGAGGCTTGCAACTTGTAAGATATAATTTACATAACACATATGCTTTATTACTACCGTTGACAAAATTGTTTCTTGTTTTCAAAACCAAAGCTCTAGCACAAATATAGCAATCGATGCTTTCCTCTTTGAAGGACCTTTCTTTTACTTTTATGTTGAGTCAGTTCACCTATCTCTCTCCACCTCAAGAAGCAAACACTTGTGTGAACTGTGCATTGATTCCTACATACTTGCATATTGCACTTGTTATATTACTTTACATTGACAACTATCCATGAGATATACATGTTATGAGTTGAAAGCAACCGCTGAAACTTAATCTTCCTTTGTGTTGCTTCAATACCTTTACTTTGAATTATTGCTTTATGAGTTAACTCTTATGCAAGACTTATTGATGCTTGTCTTGAAGTACTATTCATGAAAAGTCTTTGCTATATGATTCAGTTGTTTACTCATGTCATTTACATTGTTTTGATCGCTGCATTCATTACATATGCTTACAATAGTATGATCAAGGTTATGATGGCATGTCACTCCAGAAATTATCTTTGTTATCGTTTACTCGCTCGGGACGAGCAGAAACTAAGCTTGGGGATGCTGATACGTCTCCGACGTATCGATAATTTCTTATGTTCCATGCCACATTATTGATGATATCTACATGTTTTATGCATACTTTATGTCATATTTATGCATTTTCCGGCACTAACCTATTAATGAGATGCCGAAGAGCCGGTTGTTGTTTTCTCGCTGTTTTTGGTTTCAGAAATCCTAGTAAGGAAATATTCTCGGAATTGGACGAAATCAACGCCCAGGGGCCTATTTTCACACGAAGCTTCCAGAAGACCGGAGAGAAGACGAAGTGGGGCCACGAGGCGGCGCCACACTAGGGCGGCGCGGCCCAGGTCCTGGCCGCGCGGCCCTAGCGTGTGGGCCCCTCGTGACTCTCCCGACTCTGCCCTTCCGCCTACAAATAGCCTTCGTCGCGAAACCCCCAGTACCGAGAGCCACGATACGGAAAACCTTCCAGAGACGCCGCCGCCGCCAATCCCATCTCGGGGGATCGGGAGATCGCCTCCGGCACCCTGCCGGAGAGGGGATTCATCTCCCGGAAGGACTCTACACCGCCATGGTCGCCTCCGGAGTGATGAGTGAGTAGTTCACCCCTGGACTATGGGTCCATAGCGGTAGCTAGATGGTTGTCTTCTCCTTATGTGCTTCATTGTCGGATCTTGTGAGCTGCCTAACATGATCAAGATCATCTATCTGTAATGCTATATGTTGTGTTTGTTGGGATCCGATGGATAGAGAATACTATGTTATGTTGATTATCAATCTATGTGTTGTTTATGATCTTGCATGCTCTCCGTTACTAGTAGATGCTTTGACCAAGTTGATGCTTGTAACTCCAAGAGGGAGTATTTATGCTCGATAGTGGGTTCATGTCTCCGTGAATTGGGGGAGTGAGAGAAACCCCTAAGGTTATGGATGTGCTGTTGCCACTAGGGATAAAACATTGATGCTATGTCCGAGGATGTAGTTATTGATTACATTACGCACCATACTTAATGCAATTGTCTGTTGTTTGCAACTTAATACTGGAAGGGGTTCGATCGGATGATAACCTGAAGGTGGACTTTTTAGGCATAGATGCATGCTGGATAGCGGTCTATGTACTTTGTCGTAATGCCCAATTAAATCTCACTATACTCATCATATCATGTATGTGCATGGTCATGCCCTCTCTATTTGTCAATTGCCCAAGCTGTAATTTGTTCACCCAACATGCTATTTATCTTATGGGAGAGACACCACTAGTGAGCTGTGGACCCCGGTCCATTCTTTTACATCGAATACATTCTCTCGCAATACTTGTTTTACTTGTTCTCTCGCAAACAATCATCATCCACACTATACATCTAATCCTTTGTTACAGCAAGCCGGTGAGATTGACAACCTCATCTGTTTCGTTGGGGCAAAGTACTTTGGTTGTGTTGTGCGGGTTCCACGTTGGCGCCGGAATCCCGGGTGTTGCGCCGCACTACATCTCGCCGCCATCAACCTTCAACGTGCTTCTTGGCTCCTACTTGGTTCGATAAACCTTGGTTTCTTGCGAGGGAAAACTTGCCGCTGTACGCATCACACCTTCCTCTTGGGGTTCCCAACGGACGCGTGCTTGTACGCGTATCAAGCAGATTTTCTGGCGCCGTTGCCGGGGATCGAAGAAAAGTTACTCCACAAAGATTTCTAACTCCCACGTCAACTACACGCCAGCAGTATACTGCAACCAAACTTTCATGTAGAAGTTTTTCTTCGATGCTCGGTCGTACGTCAATGTCCCGTGGTGCTAATAGTGGTTCAAATCTTCCACAATCGGCTGCATGTAGACACTTAAATTCTTCCCCAGGTAATCAGGTCCTGGGATGATCAAACATGGTCTTCCTCGTCATTAGGACTCCGAGAGGGAGATTGAGTGAAATAACAAACACGGGCCAGCAACTGTAATTGGCAGTCGACATACCATATGGATTGAAGCAATCTGTTGCTATCGCAATTCTGACATTCCGAGCCTCGGCTGCCGCAAGGGGAAATTTCTTATCGAAGTTCTTCCATGCCATACCATCGGATGGATGTCCCACCTTCAACTGCTTGTTTCATCCTCGAATCTCTTCCCATACTTGTGCCACGTCATCTGTTTGGATGTCTCCTCGTGCATGTAAAGCCGCTGGATTCTTTTTTATGAATGGGAGATATCGAAGAATCAACTTTGCGGTGCTTGACTGCCTCACCTGACCATCCTTTCCCATTACCTCTTCATACCTAGACTGCTTACAGATGGGACAGTACTTGTCCTCCGCAAACTGTCTCCAAAATAGAACACAGCCTTTTGGACAATAGTCTATCTTTTGATAATCCATGTTAAGGTCCTTCATCATTATCCTCATCGCGTGCATGCTTTTAGGCAGACAATGACCTTTGGGCAACATGTTACCAGTTGTTTTCAGACTTGCTTCAAAGCCCTCACGGGTGGTGTTGTACTGGATCTTGTCGGCTAGACATTGGGAGATGGTATCGAGCTGAGAAATCGCGGCGCCCTCGTACAGAGGCTTCTTAGCCGCGGAAATCATACCATAGAAGGCCTTCGCGGTTGGCTCTGGTTCCTCTGGTTCTGGCGGCGCCTCCGGTTCTGGAGGTGGCAAATCCGGGACATCGGCATGGACGAGATCATCTAGAAAGTCTCTAATTCCATCGTACACATTGACATTGAGCCGCTGCCGCATCACCTCACCTCTGTCACGTTCGCGCTCATCAAAGTCGAGTTCCGTGACGTACCCATGCATATACCCATATTGCAGAAGGTGTCTATACATTTCAATATTTCCACGATGGAGACGCTTCGCGCAGCGAACACAGGGGCAAAGTGCCCGAACCACCCCCTTTATACCACGCGCTAACTCATTCACTAGAAAATGGGTCTTCCTTGTCCACTCAGATGTTTTATCAGTCGCACTAACACGCTCGTTGTACATCCATCCATTATCAGCCATCCTCTGCTTTATTGGGAGCCAAACCACAAACATAGCATTTATATCAAATAGGAAATTAAATGCATCATTTTTTTATTTTACCGGGGTGAAACGCATGCATCAACCTACATCTCTACTAGGTGGGCTCCTAGCAGCCGCCGGATTCGTAGTTGGCTACGTTCTCCATGTTCTACCCCGGTCCAAGTCAGAATTTCGGCAGCACCTCCTCGATACTCTCCCTATACACGTCTCGGCAAAAAGCCGTGAGAATGTGCATCCGGAGAACAACGGGGAGGCGCCGCCGAAATCCTGACTCAGACCAGAGTAGAACATGGAAAATGTAGACAACTACGCATCCGCCGACTGTCCCGTAACTGCCGCAAGTGTTACAGTTCAAAATATGCTGACCACTAATGCATATTTATCCGTGTAACACTCGCGGACGGGAAGTGACACCTAGGTTACGCAACTTTACTTGGAAAATGAATCTAGTGACATAAGAAAATGCGGAGAAGGGGAGGCGATGTTTTAGCTCACCCTCAGCGGTAGAGGACGTAGTCGAACAACCGATGGCGAAGTCGGCGACCGGAGAGAATCGCGTCAAGATCCGGGATCGTCACGCCGGGGTGCTCATGACGAGTCGGTCACCACATGGCCTATTACAAATTCACATTTCATTTCTATTTGTTTCCAATTTTCAAATCAATTTCAATTTCAATTGCTTTCTTTCAATTTCAATTTCAATTGCATTTCTATTTCCATTATTAAACATTTAAATTACTATTTTCTTACACATTTCAATTTCAACAACTAAAACTGATACACAAATAAAAAAAGAAATTTTACCGTGTGCTGCAGGGAAGATGGCCGGGCAGCGGGAGGAGGAGGACGGCCAGGGAGCTTGGTGGGCGGGGGCGCGAGGAGGAGGCCGGCCAGGGGACAGCGGGCGGGGGCGCGAGGAGGAGGAGGAGAGCGGCGCGTGGCTGCTGGCGGCGGCGCGAGGTGGAGGGGAGCTCGGGAGAGGAGGAGGTGGCGGCGGGGAGGTTCTTGCAGAGGTGGAGGGGGAGCCGGGGAGGGCTGCGGGAAGGTGGTTTCCGGCGGCGAGGAGCGTGCCGGCGGGCGGGGGGAGGAGCAGAGATGGGCGGGGAGCGTGGCGGCGCGCGGGGGAGAAGCAGAGATGGGCGGGGAGTGGGTTGGGCTCGGGCGCGTGGTCCGGCTCGACCAAAACCCTAAGTGTGTCCGTGCCCACTCCCTATGGCGAGGGCCAAGCCTATGCCGACGGCAGCCCTCGGCATTAGCCCCCTTTTTTTTCTTTTTCAATTTATTTTCTATTTAAATTTTCTTAATGTCAATTATATTATAAATATATTAATATAGGTCCATACAAATTTGTTTTAATCTTCTACATTCCCAAGATATGCGCATAAAAAAATTCCATCTCAACTTAATATTTTCTCTCGTAGATGAAACCCTAATCCGGTAGCCCCGCAGATCTACCCCTTTGACCGACCTCCAATGACAGCTGACCCATGGACTTTTCTCTTCCTTTGTGTTGTGTTAGGTCATCGGAATATGTAGTATCAATAATTACCCTATCTTACATCAATATTCCCTTCGGTAGACGAAACCCTACGCTGGGAGCCCCGCAGATCTACCCCTTTCACAGGTCTCCAATGATAGTTGACCAATAGACTTTTCTCTTCCTTTGTATTGTGTTAGGTCATAGGAACATGTAGTACCAATAATTACCCTATCTTACCTCAATATTTCCTCTGGTAGACGAAACCCTTATCTGGGAGCCCCGCAGATCTACCCCTTTCACCGGCCTCCAATGGTAGTTGACCCATGGACTTTTCTCTTCCTTTGTGTTGTGTTAGGTCATCGAAACATGTAGTACCAATAATTACCCTATATTACCTCAATATTCCCTCCGGTAGATGAAACCCTAATCTGGGAGCCCCGTAGATCTACCACTTTCACCGGCCTCCAATGACAGTTGACCCGTCTTCCAACGCCCTAAACAGAAAACATTTAGCACATAAAATGACGCGTCGTAGACCTAAAAACATTTTTCTCGGGATTTATTGAGCGAAGGAAAGCGTGGCCCTAGTTCAAATCCGGTCAGTTTCCAGCGGATTCGGTGGGACACCGCAGGAAGCGGGGGAGATTCCCAGATGGCTAACGCGCGCATATGGCATGTGATAGGTGGTGCGTAAGAGGTATCCTACCACATTGCGGAGGTCTCGCGCAATTCCCAAATGGACACCATGTAGCTGCTTCACAAAAAAGGTCGTTCCGGCACCCCGAAAATGGAAACACCATCGCCCGTGGGTCGGATTGGAAATCCGCGACCGGGGCCTTGCTTCCCATCCTAAGGCCCACACACATGCCAAATATGGCCTCGTTCCGACAAACTATGTGGTGCCACGGGCCGTTTCCTACTCATTTCCCCTAAAAGCCATATAACTCCGGACGTGATAGCCCCATTCGTGAAGGTTTTTTCAAGATAATTGCCGTATCCCAATTCCTTATTTTGCAGTTGTTATTAGGACACATAAATGACGCCACGTGGCTCCGCGTGACTTTTAGACTTCGTTTACTGTGCCAACTGTGTAAAACGGGACCGCCGGGACATGCGGTATGGCCGTACCGGACGCGCCGGTGCACCCATCCGCCAACGTGCTAAACAAAAAACATTTAGCACATAAAATGATGCGTCGTAGACCTAAAAACATTTTTCCCGGGATTTATTGAGCGAAGGAAAGCGTGGCCCTAGTTCAAATCTGGTCAGTTTCCAGCGGATTCGGCGGGACACCACAGGAAGAGGGGGAGATTCCCAGATGGCTAATGCATGCATATGGCATGCGATAGGTGGTGCGTAAGAGGTATCGTACCACATTGCGGAGGTCTCGCGCAATTCCCAAATGGACACCATGTAGCTGCTTCACAAAAAAGGTCGTTCCGGCACCCCGAAAATGGAAACACCATCGCCCGTGGGTCGGATTGGACATTCTCGACCGGGGCCTTGCTTCCCATCCTAAGGCCCACACACATGCCAAATATGGCCTCGTTCCGACAAACTATGTGGTGCCACGGGCCGTTTCCTACTCATTTCCCCCAAAAGCCATATAACCCCGGACGTGATAGCCCCATTCGTGAAGGTTTTTTCAAGATAATTGCCGTATCCCAATTCCTTATTTTGCAGTTGTTATTTGGACACATAAATGACGCCACGCGGCTCCGCGTGACTTTTAGACTTCGTTTACTGTGCCAACTGTGCAAAACGGGACCGCCGGGACATGCGGTATGGCCGTACCGGACGCGCCGGTGCACCCATCCGCCAACGCGCTAAACAAAAAACATTTAGCACATAAAATGATGCGTCGTAGACCTAAAAACATTTTTCCCGGGATTTATTGAGCGAAGGAAAGCGTGGCCCTAGTTCAAATCTGGTCAGTTTCCAACGGATTCGGCGGGACACCACAGGAAGCGGGGGAGATTCCCAGATGGCTAACGCACGCATATGGCATGCGATAGGTGGTGTGTAAGAGGTATCCTATCACATTGCGGATGTCTCGCGCAATTCCCAAATGCACACCATGTAGTTGCTTCACAAAAAAAGCCGTTCCGACACCCCGAAAATGGAAACACCACCGCCCGTGGGTCGGATTGGAAATCTGCGACCGGGGCCTTGCTTCCCATCCTAAGGCCCACGCACATGCCAAATATGGCCTCGTTCCGACAAACTATGTGGTGTCACGGGCCGTTTCCTACTCATTTCCCCTAAAACCCATATAACTCCGGAGGTGATAGCCCTATTCGTGAAGGGTTTTTCAAGATAATTGCCGTATCCCAATTCCGTCTTTTGCAGTGGTTACTAGGATACATAAAATGACGCCACACGGCTCCGTGTGACTTTTAGACTTCGTTTACTTTGCCAACTGTGCAAAACGGGACCGCCGGGACATGCAGTATGGCCGCACCGGACGCGCGGGTGCACCCATCCGCCAATGCGCTAAACGGAAAAAATTTAGCACATAAAATGACGCGTCGTAGACCCAATTTTTTTCCCGGGATTTATTGAGCGAAGGAAAGCGTGGCCCTAGTTCAAATCCGGTCAGTTTCCAACGGATTCGGCGGGACACCGCAGGAAGCGGGGGAGATTCCCAGATGGCTAACGCGCGCATATGGCATGCGATAGGTGGTGCGTAATAGGTATCCTACCACATTGCGGAGGTCTCGCGCAATTCCCAAATGCGCACCATGTAGTTGCTACACAAAAAGGCCGTTCCGGCACCCCGAAAATGGAAACACCATCGACCGTGGGTCGGATTGGACATCCTCGACCGGGGCCTTGCTTCCCATCCTAAGGCCCTGATACGTCCATTTTGCATCACTATTTTATATCATAATTTGCTGTTATTCATTGATATATTTCATATTTGGAGATGATACTTATGTTATTTCATCTATTTTGCATGTTTCATGATTATTGGAGGATCACGCACCGGAGTCAGGATTCTGCTGGAAAAAGCGCCATCAGAATGCAATATTTCGGAAGATCAACAATTGACGGAATTTATATGAAAAATCCTATTTTTCCAGAAGACGAAGGGAGCCGAGGAGGGCCGCCGTGGGCCCACATCACAGGCCGGCGCGGGCCAAGGCCTGGCCGCGCCGCCTTGTGGGGAGGGGGCCCACAGCCCCTCTGGCCTCCTCTCCTTCACGTATTTCTTCGTCCCGAAAACCTAAGCTCCAGGGGAATAGTCGCGAAGAGTCACAGCCGCCTCTGCGGGGTGGAGAACACCAGAGAGAAAAGAGCTCTCCGGCAGGCTGAGATCCGCCGGGGAAATTCCCTCCCGGAGGGGGAAATCGACGCCATCGTCACCATCATCGAGCTGGACATCATCTCCATCACCATCGTCATCATCTACATCATCACCACCGCCGTCTCCACCGCTACACATCGTCACCGCCGTAACAATTCGGGTTGGATCTTGATTGTTTGATAGGGGAAACTCTCCCGGTGTTGATTTCTACTTGTTATTGATGCTATTGAGTGAAACCGTTGAACCAAGGTTTATGCTCAGATTGTTATTCATCATCATATCACCTCTGATCATGTTCCATATGATGTCTCGTGAGTAGTTCGTTTAGTTCTTGAGGGCATGGGTGAAGTCTAAATGTTAGTAGTGAAGTATGGTTGAGTAATATTCAATGTTATGATATTTAAGTTGTGGTGTTATTCTTCTAGTGGTGTCATGTGAACGTCGACTACATGACACTTCACCTTTATGGGCCTAGGGGAATGCATCTTGTATTCGTTTGCCAATTGCGGGGTTGCCGGAGTGACAGAAACCTGAACCCCCGTTGGTATATCGGTGCAGGAGGGATAGCAGGATCTCGAGTTTAAGGTCTGTGGTTAGATTTATCTTAATTACTTTCTTGTAGTTGCGGATGCTTGCAAGGGGTATAATCACAAGTATGTATTAGTCCTAGGAAGGGCGATGCATTAGCATAGGTTCACCCACACAACACTTATCAAAACAATGAAGATTAATTAGCCATATGTAGCGAAAGCACTAGACTAAAATCTCGTGTGTCCTTTGTGCTAAAAAGGATTGGGCCACTCGCTGCAATTATTACTCTCGCACTTTAATTACTCGTACTTTATTCATCTGCTACATCAAAACCCCCTGAATACTTGTCTGTGAGCATTTACAGTGAATCCTTCATCGAAACCGCTTGTCAACACCTTCTGCTCCTCGTTGGGATCGACATTCTTACTTATCGAAAATACTACGATACACCCCCTATACTTGTGGGTCATCAAGACTATTTTCTGGCTCCGTTGCCGGGGAGTGAAGCGCTATTGGTAAGTGGAATTGGTAAGGGAAACTTTTACTGTTTGTGCTGATTGTATTTCTGCTCGCTTGCTATAATTCATTATGGAGAGATCTTCTCTTGAATTTTTATTTGGGAAATCTACTACTACTGCAAAGGTAGTGGATGAGGCGCCAGGTGAGGAAGAAGTTCCATACAAAATACCTATGAAAATTATTGAACGTGTTGTGGATAACAGTTATATAGGGGATGGAAGTGTCCACCCTGGAGATCATTTACTGCTCTTACATGAATTATGCGGTTTATTCAAGTGTGCAGGTATTGCTATGGATGAAGTGAGGAAGAAATTATTCTCTATATCGCTGTCTGGTAAAGCGGCGCATTGGTATAAATTACTGGATACTGGGGATTCTCTTGAATGGAATGATATTGTGCCCCGGTTTTATTCTAAGTTCTATCCTCCAAGCGAAATTCACAAGGATCGGAACCGCATATATAATTTTTGGCCTCATGATGGAGAGAGTATTGCCCAAGCGTGGGGGAGATTGAAGTCTTTAATGCTCAAATGCCCCATTCATGAGCTTCCTGGTAATATTATTATTGATAATTGCTATGCAAGACTTTCTTTTCAAGACAAGACCTTGCTGGATACTTCTTGCTCTGGATCATTTACACGCAACAAAGAAGAGTTTAAAAGGGACCTTCTTAATTGGATCCAGGAGAATACTGAAGGATGGGAGAACGACAAAGATAGAGAATCAGGTATAAATTATGATTATAAATGCATTGAAGCTTTTATGGATACTGATAAATTTCATAATATGAGTGCTATTTATGGTCTTGATTCTCAAGTTGCTGCAAATCTTTATAAAGCGTTTGCCTCTCATTATGAATTGCCTAAGAAGAATTTTGATAAGTATCATGAACCGTATAAAGATAAAATTGATTCATCTATAAATAAATGTGTTGTAGTTGAAACTGTTGATAATGTTATTCCTGAAGCTTATATTGAAAAAACTCCTTTCCCTGCTAAAATGAAGGAGTACTCTGTTATAAATAGTGCGGTTAATAAAAGTGAAAAGAAACCTATAGAATCTGAAGAACAAATAAAGGTTGAACCTCGTCTGTTGCAATAGTTAAAGATCTTGTGACTCGAAAATGTGGAGGATGGTCATATTATTTTCTGTGAAGTTGCTTCTAATATTGTTTCACATCCTAATAAGTCCAAGAAAGCTAGTGTTCCTATGCTATCCGTTAGAATTGGTGATCATTGTTATTATGGTTTATGTGATATTGGTGCAAGTATTAGTGCTATTCCTTATGAGCTTTACACGGAGATTATGCACGAAATTGGTTCTTGTGAACTTGAAGATATTGATGTGGTTATTCGGCTGGCTAATAGAGAAACTATTTCTCCAATTGTTATTGTTCGAGATGTAGAAGTTCTATGCGGTAAGATTAAATATCCTGCTGACTTTTTGGTACTTGGTTCTGCTGCTAGTAAATATTGTCCTATCATTTTTGGTAGACCTTTTCTAAATACTTGTGGAGCTGTTATAGATTGCAAGAAAGAGAAAATTTTGACTAAATTTGCTGGTGAATCTTATGAGTTTAACTTCTCTAAATTTGCCAAAACTCCTTATAAAGCTGATTCACCTAATAATGATTTTAGAGTTGAACAGTGTGCATCTATTGCTCTTGCTCCTAATAATCATTTGCAGCAACATTTGGAGAATAGTGAGAGTGAAGTTTTTAGGGAAGAAAGAAATGAGCTTGATGAAATTTTCCTTCGACCTATTCTTAAGCTTGATTAACCGGTAGAAGATCTGGGTACAACACCAACAACAAAGGAAGATCATGTCTTTGATTTAAAACCATTGCCTGATAATCTTAAATATGCTCATATTGATGATAAGAAAATATATCCTGTTATTATTAGTTCTAAGCTTTCAGAGTTTGAAGAAGAAAGGTTATTGGAAATACTGAATAAGCACCGAGGAGCTATTAGCTACACTCTTGATGACTTGAAGGGGATTTCTCCCTCTATTTGCCAACATGCCATTAATATGGAAGATGATGCAAAGCCTGTTGTTGAACATCAGCGTCGTCTAACTCCTAAGATGAAGGATGTGGTAAGAAATGAGGTATTAAGACTTCTTGAAGCTGGTATTATATATCCTATTGCTGATAGTAGATGGGTTAGTCCTGTGCATTGTGTTCCTAAGAAAGGAGGAATGACTGTTGTGCCTAATGATAATGATGAGCTCATACATCAAAGAGTAGTTGTAGGGTATAGAATGTGCATTGATTATCGAAAAGTTAATAAGGTTACTAAGAAAGATCATTACCCTTTGCCTTTTATTGATCAAATGTTAGAAAGGTTATCCAAAAATACTCATTTTTGTTTTCTTGATGGTTATTCTGGGTTTTCACAAATTGCTGTTAAAACTAAGGATCAAGAGAAAACCACTTTCACTTGTCCCTATGGAATTTATGCTTATAGACGTATGCCTTTTGGTTTATGTAATGCCCCTGCTACTTTTCAAAGATGCATGTCTACTATTTTTCATGGCTTTTGTGAGAATATTGTGGAGGTATTCATGGATGATTTTTCCGTCTATGGGAATTCTTTTGATAATTGCTTGCGAAACATTGATAAAGTTTTGCAGAGATGTGAAGAAACTAACCTTGTTCTTAATTGGGAGAAATGCCACTTTATGGTTAATGAAGGAATTGTATTGGGACATAAAATTTCCGAGAGAGGTATTGAAGTTGATAGAGCTAAAGTTGAAGCAATTGAGAAGATGCCCTATCCTAGGGATGTTAAAGGTATTCGTAGTGTTCTTGGTCATGCTGGGTTTTATAGGAGGTTTATTAAAGACTTCTCCAAAATTTCAAAGCCTCTTACTAATCTTCTTCAAAAAGATGTACCTTTTGTTTTTGATGATGATTGTAAGGAAGCTTTTGAAACTCTAAAGAAAGCCTTAACAACTGCTCCTATAGTTGAACCTCTTGATTGGAACTTACCATTTGAAATTATGTGTGATGCTAGTGATTTTGTCTGTAGGCGCTGTTCTTGGACAGCGAGTAGATAAAAAATTGAATGTTATTCATTATGCTAGTAAAACTCTTGATGCTTGCTCAAAGAAATTATGCTACTACTGAAAAGGAATTGTTAGCTGTAGTCTTTGCTTGTGATAAGTTTAGATCTTATATTGTTGATTCAAAAGTTACAATTCATACTGATCATGCTGCAATTAGATACCTTATGAAAAAGAAAGATGCTAAGCCAAGTCTTATTAGATGGGTACTTCTGTTGCAAGAATTTGATTTGCATATTGTAGATAGGAAAGGTGCTGATAATCCTGTTGCTGACAACTTGTCTTGATTGGAAAATATTGCTTATGATCTTGTTCCTGTTAATGATAGTTTTCCAAATGAACAATTGGCTGTAATAAAGGTGAGCTCGCGAGATAGCCCTTGGTATGCTGATTATGCTAACTTTATTGTTTCCAAGTACTTGCCTCCAACCTTTTCAGCTCAGCAAAGGAGGAAATTCTTTTATGACTTGAGGCATTATTTCGGGATGACCCACAATTATATAAAGAAGGAGTGGATGGTATTCTGCGAAGATGTGTTCCCGAATATGAACAACAAGAGATATTGAGTAAATGTCATGGTAGTGCTTATGGAGGACATCACGCTGGAGATAGAACCGCGCAAAAGGTTCTACAATCAGGTTTTTATTGGCCAACTCTCTTCAAAGATGCAAGGAAGTTTATTTTATCTTGCGATGAATGTCAAAGGGTTGGTAATATCTCCGGACGCAATGAAATGCCTATGAATTATACTCTTGTTATTGAACCGTTTGATTGTTGGGGATTTGACTTCATGGGACCTTTTCCCTCTTCGAAGGTAACACTCATATACTTGTTGCTGTTGATTATGTTACTAAATGGGTGGAAGCCATACCTACAAAAAGTGCTGATGGTGAGACCTCTTTAAGAATGCTTTTAGATATTATTTTTCCTCGATTTGGAGTTCCTAGATATATTATAACTGATGGAGGTTCTCATTTTATTCATGGTGGTTTTAGAAAAACTCTTGCTAAATATGGTATTAATCATAGAATTGCTTCCGCTTATCATCCTCAAACTAGTGGACAAGTAGAACTATCAAATAGAGAGATTAAATCTATCTTGGAAAAGGCTGTTAATAAAACCAGAAAGAATTGGGCTAGTAAATTGAAGGAAGCTTAGAAGACAGGATGGAGAAGCTAGAACAAGAGGTCTTCAACTACAAGAAGATGGCTGAGCGTGAAGTGGACATCTTCCACAAGATTGTGTCTGAACTTATTGATGCACACAAGAAGGAGACTGCAAGGCTGTGGGACGACATCCTCTCGCTTCATGACACCACCAACAAACTCCAAGCTCAACTCTATGACGTTCAGAATCAGAACTGTGAGTATGAAAACAGGTTTAAACACATAAGCTATGCTGCTAGTTTCAGGATTCCCGAGACCAAGATGTTGTTTGTTGATGGAGAGCCTCTTCCTTGGAAGTCTGATGATGGGAATTCATCACCACCATCGCCGAAGGAGTAATTCATCATCAGTATCGGCATCCCCTTGGTTTGTTCCAAGCTTGGGGGAGTGCCGCGGTATCACATCATCACTATCTTTTACTTTTCACTATCATGAGTAGGGAAGTTATCATATAAGATGGGTTGCAGTGTGGAAGTATCTCTCCTTTAGTTGGTTGTCTATGTATCCCTTGGTGTGAGTTATCGTTATGGAATATTAATGAGAAGTCTTATCATTTACATACATCTTATTTTAGTTTGCAATCCCTATTATATGATTGATCTTGTTATTAGTATTGGTACCACTTTGGGAGCATTGAATAAATCTATTTGGTTTTGGCAAACTTAGCATTGGTCAATAGCAATAACACTTTGAGGATTAAGTAGAAAAGAGAAATACATGTAGTTGTTTCATTGTCTTCTTTTCTTGTTAGCTCATAGCTTATTATTCCGAAGTTAAAATTGTTTGTGCTTACAAGGAAGATGCATGATTGTTTCTATCACATGTATATTTGTTTGTTTCCCTCAACTCTTGTGCTTGCTAATTAACCTTGCTAGCCAAAAACCTGTACTGAGAGGGAATGCTTCTCGTACATCCAACTTTAACCCGAATCTATGCCATTTGTGTCCACCATAACTACCTACTACATGGTATTTCCTACCATTCCAAGTAAATACTTCGTGTGCTACCTTTAAACAATTCAAAATTTACTATCTCTTATTTGTGTCAATGTTTTATAGCTCATGAGGAAGTATGTGGTGTTTTATCTTTCAATTTTGTTGGGCAACTTTCACCAATGGACTAGTGGCTTCATCCACTTATCCAATAACTTTGCAAAAAGAGCTGGCAATGGGGTTCCCAGCCCCGATTAATTAACCATCATAATTTTACAAATAGACACTCCTCCATGGTATGTGATTGTTGGAAGGCACCCGAGGATTCGGTAAGCCATGGCCTGAGAAAGCAAAGGAGGGGAGGAGTGTCACCTAAATAAAACTAAAATAAAAAGGCACTCCTTCATGGTATGAGATTGTTGGCAGGCACCCGAGGATTCGGTTAGCCGTGGTTTGTGAAAGCAAAGGTTGGAAGGAGTGCCAACCTAAAATAAAACTTTATGGGAGCCGCTCTTCGAGAGTTTGTCTGGCAAGGGGGTTAGAGTACTGATGACCCACAAGTATAGGGGATTGCAACAGTCTTCGAGGGAAGTAAAACCCAATTTATTGATTCGACACAAGGGGAGACAAAGAACACTTGGAAGCCTTAACAGCGGAGTTGTCAATTCAGCTGCACCTGGAAACAGACTTGCTCGCAAGGGTTTATCGATAGTAGCAGTTTTATAGCAATAGCGGTAGTGAAATAACGGCAGCAGAGTAACGAGAGACAGCGGTAGTGATTTTAGTAAACAGCAGGATTAAAATACTGTAGGCACGGGGACGGATGACGGGCGTTGCATGGATGAGAGAAACTCATGTAACAATCATAGCAGGGCATTTGCGAGATAATAATAAAACGATGTCCAAGTACAAAGCAATCAATAGGCATGTGTTCCATATATAGTCGTGCGTGCTCGCAATGAGAAACTTGCACAACATCTTTTGTCCTACCAGCCGGTGGCAGCCGGGCCTCAAGGGAAACTACTTGGATATTAAGGTACTCCTTTTAATAGAGTACCGGAGCAAAGCATTAACACTCCGTGAACACATGTGATTCTCACATCGCTACCATCCCCTCCGGTTGTCCCAATTCTTGTCACTTCGGGGCCATTGGTTCCGGACAGCGACATGTGTATACAACTTATAGGTAAGACCATAAACAATGAATATCTTGATGAAGCAATAACATGTTCAGATCTGAGATCATGGCACTCGGGCCCTAGTGACAAGCATTAAGCATAACAAGTTGCAACAATATCATCAAAGTACCAATTACGGACACTAGGCACTATGCCCTAACAATCTTATGCTATTACATGACCAATCTCATCCAATCCCTACCATCCCCTTCGGCCTACAGCGGGGGAATTACTCACACATGGATGGGGGAAACATGGCTGGTTGATGTAGAGGCGTTGGCGGTGATGGCGGCGATGATCTCCTCCAATTCCCCGTCCCGGCGGAGTGCCAGAACGGAGACTTCTGGCTCCCACGACGGAGTTTCGCGATGTGGCGGCGTTCTGGAGGGTTTCTGGCGACTTCGACTTCTCTCCGTGCGTTTTTAGGTCGAGGCCGATAAGTAGTCCGAAGGAGGGCATCGGAGGCCGGCCGAGGGGGCCACACCACAGGGCCGCGCGGGCCCCCCCTGGGCCGCGCCGCCCTAGGGTGTGGGGCCCTCGGGCCTCCATCTCAATTGTCCTTCTGGCTCCGTTAGTTTCCTGGGAAAATAGGGCCTTCTGCATAAATTCCGAGGATTTTCCCGAAAGTTGGATTTCTACACAAAAACGAGACACCAGAGCAGTTCTGCTGAAAACAGCGTTAGTCCGTGTTAGTTGCATCCAAAATACACAAATTAGAGGCAAAACAATAGCAAAAGTGTTCGGGAAAGTAGATACGTTTTGGACGTATCAACTCCCCCAAGCTTAGCTTATTGCTTGTCCTCAAGCAATTCAGTTAACAAGCGAGCGATAAAAGAACTTTCACGAACACATTTGCTCATATGATGTATATATTCTCATGCAATGGCTAATACTCGAGCGAGTTCATAATGAGATACATGCAAATAAGATCATCTAACAGCTATGTCAATCATGGAGAGGTACCAACAATTAATAATAAGCATCATGAATCATGTATATAAGCAGGATTGCAATGTTCATAAGAGAGTATGATAAAGTGGTATCTCGCTTGCACTGTATTTGATTGGCAAAACATAAATGCCCGGGCACCTCCGGAGTTCATAGAAAGACTAGAAGTAGTGATTGTCAAAAGATAAATGCATCAAAGTTATACCACAATCAATCATATTTTGAGACAAGCATATTGTACTAAGAATGACAGTTGTGCTCTCAAGATAGTGCTCAAAGAAATAATGGAGACAAATCATAAAAGTAAAAGATTGACCCCTCGCAGAGGGAAGCAGGGATTAACATGCGCTAGAGCTTTTCATTTTTATAAAGACAGGAGTAAAATTATTTTGAGAGGTGTTTGTTGTTGTCAACGAATGGTAATGGGTACACCAACTACCTCGCCAACCGGACTTTCAAGAGCGGCTCCCATGAATTATTGCATATTTATGTGGCACTCCTTCCAACCTTTCTTGCACAAACCATGGCTAACCGAATCCTCGGGTGCTCGCCAACAATCTCATACCATGAAGGAGTGCCTTTTTATTTTAGTTTTATTATGATGATGACACTCCCCCCAACCTTTGCTTACACAAGCCATGGCTAACCGAATCCTTCGGGTGCCATCCAACAATCACAAACCATGGAGGAGTATCTATTTAAGTTAATTAATTCGGGACTGGGAATCCCATTGCCAGCTCTTTTTGAAAAATTATTGGATAAGCGGATGTGCCACTAGTCCATATGAGAGTCCGTCAAAAGTAAATGACAAGGTTGAAAGCTAAACACCACATACTTCCTCATGAGCTATGAAACATAAACACAAATTGAGAAGCATTTTGAAGGTTTTAAAGGTAGCGCATGAGAATTTACTTGGAATGGTTTGAAATGCCATGCATAGGTATTTATGGTGGACACTTTGGAATAACTTGGTTTTCAAGTGTTTGGAAGCACGAGCAGCGTTCCCGCTCAGTACAAGTGAAGGCTAGCAATAGACTAGGGAGCGACAAATCAAGAGAGCAGTAACTGTCATAATCATGCTTGCGGCAAAATAAATTAACGGAGGCATAAAAGTGATACAAGAACTCTGAAGCAATATAAATCATCGAGGCTTACTTGACTTTTTGTTCAGTCATATGCATGCGTGAGCATGTGCCAAGTCCATATAAATGAATTATTCAGAGGAGGATACCACAATGCCATACTTACTTATGAATAAAACAATGCAAGCAAACATCCATGACATGCTACTCATATTAATAAATTGGAGCTAAACATGAGAGATCATGAACTACTAGACTTTCTCAAATAACATATACCTCACATGAACCAACTAAGCATGCTCACATGGATGAGTATATGTACAAAAATGAAAACAAATAGAGTTCATACCAGCCTCTCACCACAATCAGATTGTCGTAGATCGTCATCATTGCCTTTTCACTTGTGTAACTTGGATAATATGAAATGAAAACCACGCTCCAGCCACCGAAGACCATTGAACTCATAAAGAACTTTACAAACCAAAGAAGAACAGCAAATATTTTTGGTGTTTTCAAATTGCAAACAAGAACAAAAGGAAACAAGCAAACAAAGCAAAATCTTTTTGGGTTTTCTTATAGCAGACTAGCAATAGCAAATAAAGCGAAACACATGCAAGAAACCAAAGCAAACAATTGGTGAAGAGAAACAACAGAAATATTTTTGGTCTTTTTGTGTTTTGGGGAAGAAACAAAGCAAAAACAAGAAATAGCAAACTAAAAGAAACACAGAAAAGCGAGATGGCAGAAATCTGCCAAAACCTGACAGCAGTACAGAAATCGATTTTTTAAAAAATCTTACGTTGCTCAGATCGAAAAGTGTTCAACTAATGAAAGTTAGATAACAACCTGGGGAACCTGCACAAAAATTGGCAGCTCAAAATGACGCCCTGCTATTTTTGACAATTTTTACGGTAACGTTCCAGAATCTGTTTTCAGGCAGCATTTCCCCAAATATTATCTTCCTCTCATTAGAAAACCACTCAAACGAACAAAACAAGTATGCACAAGTATCCAGCAACCATAATATGCAAAGAATGAGTGATGCCGGTATACCTCCCCCCAAGCTTAGGCTTTTGGCCTAAGTGGAGTTCAACCCCAACGAGGGTCGTTGTTCCTCGCCAGTGGGTAGTCCATGGAGTAGTCATAGTAAAGCTCCTGTGCAGAAGAAAAGCGTGGAGGCTCCGCATATCCACCATGTTGATGCGAGGAACTTGCTGCATCGGATGATGAGTCGGGGTGCTCCTCGACCTCCGTGTCGTCTCTTGCATGTTGACCTCCTCTCTCTATATGTGCATCCAGTGCACCTTCTGTGACCGACCAATCTCCCCTGGAATCAAGGTTAGACAGAACAGGCGCAGGCAATCTTACTAATTTCTCAGTTTTCTTAGTTATTCTCCAGACTTTCTTATAAAATATCATCTTGTAATACAGGTTACCCAAGTTGGAGGAATCAGAAACAAATTCATGTTTAATCATAGAGGCTATGTCAAGTTTTTCTATGGGGAATGGAATATCAAAATGATGAGGTTCTACATTATGAAAAGATAGTAAACGAGAGGCGATGAGACCTCCACAAATTCCACCTTTCTCACGGTTAGTAGCAAGTCTATAGGCTATCAATGCCCCCAAATTATAAGCCCTACTATTTTGCAGTGCCGCAGCTAGAAAAGCCAAATCCGGGATAGAAAGTTTACCACCAATCCTTTTAGCAAGAACGCATTTGGTAATAAAATAGGCAAAGTAGCGGATAGCCGGGAGCTGAATACTAGTGATTTTACCACTTTCACCTGAGAAACTCCTTCCATCGCAAATCATCTTGTAGAGATCCGAGAGTTCTTGCGGCGATCCCCTTATCTTCTCGCACGACCCCCATTGCGGTATTCTAATTGCTGCACAAAAAGCACTAAATGGCAAGTTGACAGCTTTATTGTAAATTTTATACTTGGACCGTGGGGTTAGATCGCGACCAATTGAACTTGAAGTCCTGCACAAAAGACATAGTTAATTTTACATATTGTCTTGGTTCTCCTTCAACAAAGTCACTCAGCCCTGCACGAGAAATTAGAGTTTGAACATCTTCAAATATCCCCGCGCTTCTCATGAAATCCACGCACGGGTAGTAAGAGGGGTATACTCCCTCTTCACGATTGACTATCATAACTTGTTGGACTTCCAATTCTTGCTGGTTCAAGTGATATCTATTCCACTCCATTTTCTGAAATTTCAACAACCAATATAAAAATTTGATTTGGTGACATATAATTGAGGGAAACTACCATAGGAACTTGCTAGAGTACTAATCATGCATCAAAACTAGTTTCTACCACTTAGAACAAGCATGCAAGCTCACTAAACATGTTACCTACATCAGCAAAATATTCAAGATATACTCAACCAAACGAAATTCTACTTGGATGGGTGGAGGAGTCACATACCGAAGAGCAAATGTGCCAAATTTCAGACGAAATCTGGGCTGAGCAAAGAGATCGAGAAATCTGGAGCTCTGGAGCAAAAACGCGAGTGAGAGGAACTTGGTACGAGTTTTTTCGGGAGAGAGAAGGTGCTGGGAGAAAGAGATGACAAAGTGGGGCAAAGGGGGGCCCACACCACATGGTGGCGCGGCCACCTCCTTGGCCGCGCCGGCCTGTGGTTTGGTGCCCTCTGGTGCCCCACAGGTCATCCTCTGGTGCTCCCAGGTGCCTCGTCGAAAAATAGGACCAACGGTGTAATTTTTGTGAATTTTTGAAAACTTTGAAAAACGCACATTTCTGGGTATTTAGTTTATTATTACTGGCCAGGAAAAATTTCGAAATCTTCAAATAACTAAAGAACTTTGCAAATTAAAAGTGCTACAGCAACTAGAGCAATTGGAGGAAGAAAGATATGTTGTTTACCCTCTCTATGCATATAAAAAGTATTCGTTAACAAGGTTGATCAAGTCTTGCCACCAAATAAATTTTCATAGCATAAGAAGAAATAAACCTCAAATCAATCATGTTACCTTGAATTGTATTGATATGGATCCAATCACGAGAGTTTGATATTCTTCTTTAGGCTCATATATAGGACAATCAATAGTTCCCACTTTGATAGTTCTCACATTAGAAATAGTATTAACTCCACACGCTTTCTCAATCCTCTTGGGAAAATAAACGGTATGCTCCCTATCATCAACATTGAAAGTAACCTTTCCTTTATTGCAATCAATAACAGCCCATGCGGTGTTAAGAAAAGGTCTCCCAAGAATAATAGACATATTATCATCTTCAGGCATTTCCAACACAACAAAATCAGTTAATATCAAGCAGTTAGTAGTAACTTGAACTGGAACATTCTCACCTATACCAACAGGAATAGCAGTGGATTTATCAGCCATTTGCAAAGATATATCAGTAGGTATCAACTTATCTAAGTAAAGTCTCTTATAAAGAGAAAAAGGCATAACACTAACACCGGCTCCCAAGTCACATAGAGCAGTTTTAACATAATTATTCTTAATAGAACAAGGAATAGTAGGTATACCTGGGTCGCCCAACTTCTTTGGAATTTTGCCATTGAAAGAGTAATTAGCAAGCATAGTGGAAATTTCCTCATTGGGGATTTTCCTTTTGTTAGTAACAATATCTTTCATATACTTTGAATAAGGAGGCAATTTAATGGCATCAGTCAAAGGGATTTGCAAGAATAAAGGTTTCATCCAATCGCAAAATTTATTATAGTGTTCTTCTTCCTTTGATTTTAGTTTCTTAGCAGGAAAAGGCATTTGCTTTTGCACCCAAGGTTCTCTTTCATTACCATGTTTCTCAGCAATAAAGTCTTCTTTAGTATACTTTTTATTTTTAGCATGCTTTTCAGGTCCTTCTTCAACCTCTTCTTTATCAGGAGTATCATTCTTATCATTATCATGTTCATTATCATGTTCATTACCACTTTCAGTTTCAGCATCAGAAATAGAAATACTATTAGGATCATTAACAGGTTCAGAGGATTCTACAACATTTTTATGTTTCTTCTTCTTTTTCTTCCTAGAATGAGCACTAGGTTCAATGCGTTGAGAATCTTGTTCAATTCTTTTGGGATGCCCTTCAGGATATAGAGGATCCTGGGTAGAGACACCACCTCTAGTTCTTACTTTATAAGCATGTTTCTCTTTAGAATTATTCCCTAACAAGTCATTTTGCACTTTAGTGAGTTGATCAATTTGAGTTTGAATCATATGAAAATGTTTAACAAGCATCTTAACATCATTGGAGGTTCTCTCCACAATATCATGCAATTCACTAATAGCTCGAGAATTTTCCATTAAATGATTCTCTACTCTCATATTAAAATTTTCTTGCTTAACAATATAATTATCAAACTCATCTAAGCATTGTGCAGGAGGTTTCGAATACGGAATATCTTCCCTAGTAAAGCGTTGAAGGGAGTTTACCTCAATCATGGATGAAGGGGGAATTATCTCACATATATCTTCTATAGGAGGTAGATTCTTCACATCCTCAGATTTAATACCTTTCTCCTTGAGAGACTTCTTGGCTTCCCTCATATCTTCATCATTCAATTTAATTAAACCCCTCTTCTTCAATATTGGAGTGGGAGTCGGTTCAGGCATAGTCCAATCATCATGATTCCGGCTTATTTTAGCCAATAATTCTTCGGCGTCGTCTGGAGTTCTTTTCCTGAAAACACAACCAGCACAACTATCCAGGTATGCCCTAGACTCAATGGTTAGCCCACTATAAAATATATCAAGTAAATCATGCTTTTCCGGATCATGATCGAGCCGAGCTCTAATAAGAGAGCAAAATCTCGCCCAAGCCTCGGGCAATTTCTCTTCATCTCCCTGGTCAAAATTATAAATTCTCCGCAAAGCAATATGTTGAGCACTAGCGAGGAAAGTATTTGCGGAAGAAAACATCAAGCAATTCTTTCGGACTTTTAATAGAATTTGGTGGCAAATTATTATACCAAGTTTTAGCGTCATCCTTTAATGAGAATGGAAAGATTTTAGCAACAAAGTAAGTACGCATCTTGACATCATCAGAAAACAAGCTACTTAGAGTAGATAGCTCGGTCATGTGTTCAACGAGCACTTTCTTTTTCGAGTACCACAAAAGGGTGTTTTCCCAACAATAGCTATATGAGATAGATCAAGAGAAAAATCATAATCTTTATCCCTAATGTTTATAGGAGATGTGGCAAACTTAGGATCGGGAGACAGTTTATATCTAACGAGCATGTTACGCAAGCAACTTTTTAATTTTTCTTGCATCAGTAGTAGCATTGCATTTTTCAATAAAATCATCATTAAGCTCCACATAATCTTCCTCGGGATCATCACTAAAATAATCAAGTTCAGGTGAACTAACGAGGTGTAGTAGCATTAGGAGTTTCAGTATTTTCAATTTGTCTAGACCTAGCAATTGTAGCATCTAGAAAGGATCCCAATGAACCACTATCATCAAGCACAGCGAAACATTATCAATATTATGAGAGTGTTCAGATTCAGCAGATGTACCCGCATGCGAAGCATGTGGCGGTGAAACAAGTTTATCAATCACGGATGGTGAATCAAGAGCGAGCAGAGGTATTCAGAATTGTACCTTTTCTTGTAGTGGATGGTAATATGGCGATCTTAGTATCGCGAGGTTTACCCATGATGGAGAATTTTCAGCGAACAATATTAATCCAAGTGAACTTCCAAATAAAGCTATGCTCCCCGGCAACGGCGCCAGAAAATAGTCTTGATGACCCACAAGTATAGGGGATCGCAACAGTCTTCGAGGGAAGTAAAACCCAATTTATTGATTTGACACAAGGGGAGACAAAGAACACTTGGAAGCCTTAACAACGGAGTTGTCAATTCAGCTGCACTGGAAACAGACTTGCTCGCAAGGGTTTATCGATAGTAACAGTTTTATAGCAATAGCGGTAGTGAAATAACGGCAGCGAGTAACAGAGACAGCGAGTAGTGATTTTAGTAAACGGTAGGATTAAAATATCGTAGGCACGGGGACGGATGACGGGCGTTGCATGGATGAGAGAAACTCATGTAACAATCATAGCAGGGCATTTGCGGATAATAATAAAACGGTGTCCAAGTACAAAGCAATCAATAGGCATGTGTTCCATATATAGTCGTGCGTGCTCGCAATGAGAAACTTGCACAACATCTTTTGTCCTACCAGCCGGTGGCAGCCGGGCCTCAAGGGAAACTCATTGGATATTAAGGTACTCCTTTTAATAGAGTACCGGAGCAAAGCATTAACACTCCGTGAACACATGTGATTCTCACATCGCTACCATCCCCTCCGGTTGTCCCAATTCTTGTCACTTCGGGGCCATTGGTTCCGGACAGCGACATGTGTATACAACTTATAGGTAAGACCATAAACAATGAATATCTTGATGAAGCAATAACATGTTCAAATCTGAGATCATGGCACTCGGGCCCTAGTGACAAGCATTAAGCATAACAAGTTGCAACAATATCATCAAAGTACCAATTACGGACACTAGGCACTATGCCCTAACAATCTTATGCTATTACATGACCAATCTCATCCAATCCCTACCATCCCCTTCGGCCTACAGCGGGGGAATTACTCACACATGGATGGGGGAAACATGGCTGGTTGATGTAGAGGCGTTGGCGGTGATGGCGGCGATGATCTCCTCCAATTCCCCGTCCCGGCGGAGTGCCGAACGGAGACTTCGGCTCCCGCGACGGAGTTTCGCGATGTGGCGGCGTTCGGAGGGTTTCGGCGACTTCGACTTCTCTCCGTGCGTTTTTAGGTCGAGGCCGATAAGTAGTCCGAAGGAGGGCGTCGGAGGCCGGCCGAGGGGCCACACCACGGGCCGCGCGGGCCCCCCGGGCCGCGCCGCCCTAGGGTGTGGGGCCCTCGGGCCTCCACCTCAATTGTCCTTCGGCTCCGTTAGTTTCCTGGGAAAATAGGGCCTTCCGCATAAATTCCGAGGATTTTCCCGAAAGTTGGATTTCTGCACAAAAACGAGACACCAGAGCAGTTCTGCTGAAAACAGCGTTAGTCCGTGTTAGTTGCATCCAAAATACACAAATTAGAGGCAAAACAATAGCAAAAGTGTTCGGGAAAGTAGATACGTTTTGGACGTATCAAGTACCCGCTACCATTCGTTGACAACAACAAACACCTCTCAAAATGTTACTTTTATTCTCTTTATATGATTTCAAAACTGAAAAAAGCTCTAGCACATGATTTAATCCCTGCTTCCCACTGCGAAGGGTCTGTCTTTTACTTTATGTTGAGTCAGTAAATCTATTTCCCTCCATCTCAAGCAAGCATTTGAGTTGTTGTGATCAAACCATTATATTGTGATTTACTTCATCATGTCTTTTACTCTTCCTTGTTTAGTATAAGTTTTATCTGAATGAATATAGCTTTGAAAGTTATCAATGATCATGAGGAGATTATTATGATTGAGTATGCAAGTTGTGCCATATAAACTTTAACATAAGAGCGCTGCTCGATAGATAAGTATAACCTGTTAATTGTTCTCTGACCAAGAACAAAGTTTGCCATCACCAATTATGATTTCTTATGCACCTTTATTTGTGATTACCTTCTACTTTTTTCAAGTTGAATTATATGAGAAAGTTGTTTACTAGAATGTCTTGTGTGAATGAATATGATGCTTCTTGTCCGTATTTTATTTGTCGACTCTTCACTCCATAAACATGTGGTCCTGTTTACCGAGTTCAGTTTCGCTTGGGGACAAGCGAAGTCTAAGCTTGGGGGAGTTGATACGTCCATTTTGCATCACTATTTTATATCATAATTTGTTGTTATTCATTGATATATTTCATATTTGGAGATGATACTTATGTTATTTCATCTATTTTGCATGTTTCATGATTATTGGAGGATCGCGCACCGGAGTCAGGATTCTGCTAGAAAAAGCGCCGTCAGAATGCAATATTTCGGAAGATCAACAATTGACGGAATTTATATGAAAAATACTATTTTTCCAGAAGACGAAGGGAGCCAGAAGGGGGAGCCGAGGAGGGCCGCCGTGGGCCCACCTCACAGGCCGGCGTGGGCCAAGGCCTGGCCACGCCGCCTTGTGGGGAGGGGGCCCACAGCCCCCTCTGGCCTCCTCTCCTTCGCGTATTTCTTCATCCCGAAAACCTAAGCTCCAGGGGAATAGTCGCGAAGAGTCACAGCCGCCTCTGCGGGGCGGAGAACACCAGAGAGAAAAGAGCTCTCCGGCAGGCTGAGATCCGCCGGGGAAATTCCCTTCCGGAGGGGGAAATCGATGCCATCATCACCGTCATCGAGATGGACATCATCTCCATCACCATCGTCATCATCTACATCATCATCACCGCCGTCTCCACCGCTGCACATCGTCACTGCCGTAACAATTCGGGTTGGATCTTGATTGTTTGATAGGGGAAACTCTCCCGGTGTTGATTTCTACTTGTTATTGATGCTATTGAGTGAAACCGTTGAACCAAGGTTTATGTTCAGATTGTTATTCATCATCATATCACCTCTGATCATGTTCCATATGATGTCTCGTGAGTAGTTCGTTTAGTTCTTGAGGACATGGGTGAAGTCTAAATGTTAGTAGTGAAGTATGGTTGAGTAATATTCAATGTTATGATATTTAAGTTGTGGTGTTATTATTCTAGTGGTGTCATGTGAACGTCGACTACATTACACTTCACCTTTATGGGCCTAGGGGAATGCATCTTGTATTCGTTTGCCAATTGCGGGGTTGCCGGAGTGACAGAAACTTGAACCCCCATTGGTATATCGGTGCAGGAGGGATAGCAGGATCTCAGAGTTTAAGGCTGTGGTTAGATTTATCTTAATTACTTTCTTGTAGTTGCGGATGCTTGCAAGGGGTATAATCACAAGTATGTATTAGTCCTAGGAAGGGCGATGCATTAGCATAGGTTCACCCACACAACACTTATCAAAACAATGAAGATTAATTAGCCATATGTAGCGAAAGCACTAGACTAAAATCCCGTGTGTCCTCGAGAACGTTTGGTCATTATAAGTAAACAAACCGGCTTGTCCTTTGTGCTAAAAAGGATTGGGCCACTCGCTGCAATTATTACTCTCGCACTTTACTTACTCGTACTTTATTCATCTGCTACATCAAAACCCCCTGAATACTTGTCTGTGAGCATTTACAGTGAATCCTTCATCAAAACTGCTTGTCAACACCTTCTGCTCCTCGTTGGGATCAACATTCTTACTTATCGAAAATACTACGATACACCCCATATACTTGTGGGTCATCAGGCCCACACACGTGCCAAATATGGCCCCGTTCCGACAAACTATGCGGTGCCACGGGCCGTTTCCTACTCATTTCCCCTAAAAGCCATATAACTCCGGAGGTGACAGCCCTATGCGTGAAGGGGTTTTCAAGATAATTGCCGTATCCCAATTCCATCTTTTGCAGTGGTTACTAGGATACATTAAATGACGCCGCGCGGCTCCGCGTGACTTTTAGACTTCGTTTACTTTGCCAACTGTGCAAAACGGGACAGTCGGGACATGCGGTATGGCCATACCGGACGCGCGGGTGCACCCATCCGCCAACGCGCTAAACGGAAAACATTTAGCACATAAAATGACGTGTCGTAGACCTGAAAACATTTTTCCCGAGATTTATTGAGCGAAGGAAAGCGTGGCCCTAGTTCAAATCCGGTCAGTTTCCAACGGATTCGGCGGGACACCGCAGTAAGCGGGGGAGATTCCCAGATGGATAACGCGCGCATATGGCATGCGATAGGTGGTGCGTAATAGGTATCCTACCACATTGCGGAGGTCTCGCGCAATTCCCAAATGCACACCATGTAGCTGCTACACAAAATAGGCTATTCCGGCACCCCAAAAATGGAAACACCTTCGCCTGTGGGTCCGATTGTAAATCCACGATCGGGGCCTTGCTTCCCATCCTAAGGCCCCGGGACGAATATGGCCTCGTTCCGACAAACTATGTGGTGTCACGGGCCGTTTCCTACTCATTTCCCCTAAAAGCCATATAACTCCGGTCGTGATAGCCCTATTCGTGAAGGGTTTTTTCAAGATAATTGCCGTATCCCAATTCCGTCTTTTGCAGTGGTTACTAGGACACATAAAATGACGCCACGCGGCTCCGCGTGACTTTTAGACTTCGTTTACTTTGCCAACTGTGCAAAACGGGGCCGCCGGGACATGCGGTATGGCCGTACCGGACGCGCGGGTGCACCCGTCCGCCAAAGCGCTAAACGGATAACATTTAGCACATAAATGACGTATCGTAGACCTAAAAACATTTTTCCCGGGATTTATTGAGCGAAGGAAAGCGTGGGCCTAGTTCAAATCCGGTCAGTTTTCAGTGGATTTGGTGGGACACCGCAGGAAGCGGGGGTGATTACCAGATGGATAACGCGCACATATGGCATGTGATAGGTGGTGTGTAAGAGGTATCCTACCACATTGCGGAGGTCTCGTGCAATTCCCAAATGCACACCATGTAGCTGCTTCACAAAAAAGGCCGTTCCGACACCCGAAAATGGAAACACCGTCGCCCGTGGGTCGGATTGGAAATCCTCGACCGGGGCCTTGCTTCCCATCCTAAGGCCCACACACGTGCCAAATATGGCCTCTTTCCGACAAACTATGTGGTGCCACGGGCCGTTTCCTACTCATTTTCCCTAAAAACCATATAACTCTGGACGTGATAGCCCTATTCGTGAAGGGTTTTTCAAGATAATTGCCGTATCCCAATTCTGTCTTTTGCAGTGGTTACTAGGAAACATAAAATGACGCCACGTGGCTCCGCGTGACTTTAAGACTTCGTTTACTTTTCCAACTGTGCAAAACGAGGCCGCCGGGACATGCGGTATGGTCGTGCGAGGACATCGCAGATCTACCCCTATAGCTTTCTCCGTGCGAGGGTTTACCAATAGACTTTTTTTACTTGTTTTGGTTTGTTTAGGACATATGTACATGGAAACTATAGGTTGGGCATACTTTACCATAAAATAGGCTCCGTTTGAGCCGTGGCGGGAGTTTCCACATACAAATCCTGGGTTTTACCAAGTGCTAGCCCATGTCTGCGGAAATCGTCAACATCGGGTACATGCAAGGTTAGCGAAACCTTACATCACACTTGTACACATATGTTAGGGGCATATGCAAGTTTTCCAGCAATTCCGACGCTCCGATGGTTTGTATCTTGGGAAACCCTAGGGAGGGGACCCCGCAGATCTACCCCTATAGGGAGGGACCTAATGCTCACAGCCCAGGTGTTCCGTGGAGCCCAAATCCTGCTATCACCATGTCCCGGATCTGGAAGAACCCAAATTTGAAGTGGATGGAGGATGGGGGAGAGAACTATTATTGGGTCCCCATGAAGACTGGAGGGAAGAAGAAGAATGAATGTGCATCCTGCACGCCTGAAGGGGATGTGACAAGGTATTAACTTGTCAATGCCTACGGGTTGTAGACTAGGGTTTAGTCGGAAGTAGAGGGCAAGTAGATCTCGAAGGTTTCAGCCGAAAAGTACTCGACAATTATGAAACTAGGGTTTGAGAGACAATGATTCGATGTTTTTTTGTCCCTCGACTCCCCCTTATATAGGAGGCGGAGCCGAGGGATTCGTATTGTACAAGTTACAGAGTCCGGGAAGGTTTCTAACTCATCCCGCAAGATTACAAATAATGCTTCCTATTACAACTCTAGCTTTCCTTAACAATATCTTGGGCTTCCGAATCTTCTTATTCTTCGGGTAGTGGGTCTTCGGTAAACCCTGGGTACTATCTTCGGCAGGCCCATTGGGGATGCCTATGTCAGTAGCCCCCGAGATTTTGCTTGAATCGTAGAGTCAGGGAAAATCTCCACTATTTATTTTTACTCGACAACTTAAAACTTTTCCATATTTCTTCACATAAATTTCTATATTGTACAGGGATATTGGTAGTTGGGGCTAGTTCATCTGACGGATCGGGTACTAGTTAACTGCTCTAGTGGCAATCCGCAAAAACCTACTTCAAGATCACGTCCCTGGACATGATCTCGGGATACTGGTGTAAACTTTGACAGGTGCCGCTTAAGGTCTTACCATTCTATCGAGTCCCAGTCATATTTATCGGGTACCTAACGCGTCCGTTAGGATTTTTCTTCGTATCTGTTGATACGGATAAAAGTAGCAAACCGACGTCAGAGACGGCGCTACGCCACACAGAACGGATCTGGGGTCTTACCTTCGCAAAGTTTTGCGGCATTCAGAAATTGTTCGCAACTTCGGCGTTCTGAGAATATATTGTTGAGTGCTTATTCGGCTGTTGGAATGGCACATTTTATTGAGTCAACGGATGACTTATATTGCTCTCCCGATGGGAGTATATGCAGAGTTATTTATAACTCGAAATATACTTTTTTGCTCTTCTATCTTTCTTCTTCTCTTTCTTTCTTTCTCTCTTTTTTTTTATAATTTCATCGGGCACGCGAACAGTGTTCCCGATGGGAGTAGCCCCCGAGGCTACAACCAAGAACTTGTGCTTGGGTGTAGGCTCCACGCCTTATGCTTCTATATTTTCTTTCTCTCCCGAAGTTTTTTTTTAAAAAAAAAATTCCTCGGGTGCGCGAACAGCGCTCCCGATGGGAGTAGCCCCCGAGGCTATGAACAAATATTTGTATTTGATCATAGGCTCACGCCATTTCTATTTTGTCTTTCTTGATCTTTTCATTTTTCAAAGTAGCCCCCGAGCATTTGATCAAAAACTTGTATTTGATCAAAGGCTCTCCAATATTTTCCCATGTCGCCTTTTTATGAAGCTATTGAGTCGAATTTTTCTCCTGCCAAAGTGACGTTATTGCTGACGATAGCCACGATTGCAAGTCCAAAAATCGCGAGAAGTCTTCTCCCGCTGCCTTGCGGGCCCAAATTACACATTATCTTGACACGTCGTGCAAGTGGGGGACACACGTCCTCCGCTTTTCCTGGCGCACGTACTGTAACTTCTCCAGGGTTAAAATACTTTTTTACCCCTATTCCACGTGGTTATCATCTGCCGCACAGTTTTTCCATCCAACGGTCCGCCGCTTCGCCGCACCTCTATATAAGATCTCCTTCTTCTTCCTCGAGCACTTCCGCTCGCGCCGTTCTCCTGCTCTCCTCTGCAAAACTTCCTCATGCGCCCCACAACTCCCTGAGCTCATCTTCTCCAAGCTGCACTCCTGCGCCATTGTTGATGCCACCGCGTAGGTTGATCAAACACAGCACGCCGGAATCGTCAATGGCTGCCGTAGATCTGGGAAGCGCGGAGTGGGAAAGGTCCAAAATTTCCACCCAGGACATCAACCTCTTGAAGAAGCTGGGGATCAGCAAGAAGCCCAAGGCGCTGTGCTTCCCTAGTGAAGAAAGCTACCCAACCCCTCCAATGGGGTATCGGGTAAGTTTCGTCGACCATCTCATCCGTGGTCTTTCCGCCCCCATTCATCCTTTCCTCCGCGGATTGCTTTTTGTTTATGGTCTGCAACTTCACCACCTCACACCAATTCTATCCTCCACATTTCTATTTTCATCACCCTCTGCGAAGCCTTCCTTGGCATCCAGCCTAACTGGGCGCTATGGAAGCACATTTTATTTTATCGCCGTAATGGCTCTCCCAATGTCGCCTATAAAATAGGCGGCGTTGTTATCTCCGTTCGCCCCGAAGTCGATTACTTCGACGTCAAATTCCCTGATTCAGTTCAAGGGTGGCGCAAGAAGTGGTTGTACATTCAGGAGGAAAACCATGGATATGCTGAAGACAACATCCCTCCTTTCGATGGTGCCGAGAAAATCTTTCGCCGCCGCTCTTGGGATGCAGAGGCTACCGAGGAAGAAAAATTATCGACAGAAGCCCTGATGACTCGCATCCATGAGTTGCAGAATAATCGCGGCAAAGAGCTGTCAGGTATCCAAATCACGGCGTATTTTCTTAGAACCAGAGTGCAGCCTCTTCAGGCTCGCAAATACCCTCTCTGGAAGTATGCTGGCGACAAGGACGCAGATCGGTTGTCGGCAGATTTAGAGGTCAAGGACTTAGAGAAGCTTATCCGAAAAATCTCCTCCCTCAGCAAAAAAGATCCTGTCCCTTCTTCTTGCCATGTAAAACCATATAGCGCCACCAATGCGCTTCCCAAGGTAACATTTGTCGATTGATTTGTTATTGCCTTGCCATCTTTTTTGTAACTCCTTTATTGACATCTCCCCCTGTTTTTTGTATAGAACCATCCAAATCTTGTCTCGCTTCCTCCCCTTCCTGAAGGTGGAGAAGTCAATCAAAGGGCCGTTGTCACCGACGACAACCAAGATGCCCCCTCTTTTGAGAATGAACCCGCAGATTCTCAAAAATCTGCGGGATCTTCTGAAAAGGAGGCTGCCTCTGAAGGTACTGCATTGGCACAATCCCCTCCTCCTGCTGTTTCTCCAAGGAACAAAAGGAAAAGGGCTGATGTCGAAGATTCCGGCACCTCCAAAGCCGAAGAAGCTGTTCCTTCTTGTTCGAAGGCAGCTTTTGATCCATACCTTGACGCCCTCATCAGCTCGTAAGTCACCTTTTATTTCCCCTTATTTTTGTACTCGAAGTTTTTTGTCTATCTTGCTTTTGACGCTGCCGTCATTTAATTGTAGTGGTGATGAGGAAGTGATACCAACTTTTGATGCGACTGCTCGAACGAGTACGTCACATACTATAGTTGTTTCTGAGGCGCAAGTTGAAGGAGAAGAATCTTCACCTCCTCAACAAAACCTCGACGCTCCTACTCCTCCTTCAAGCCCTCTTGTCCCTTCACCAAAAAGGACAAGGGTTGAAACAATCATGGAGCCTGCCCGACAATTGGGTAGCTCCTCAAGTCCTCTTTTGGATGACGTAAGTCTTTTAATTTCTCGCTATCATTGTCTATATTTTCTCTTGTTTGCTTCTTTGCACCATCATGTTTTTCCCGTACCGACGCTTTCTTTCTTTATCCTTTGTTGACAGCCTATGATCAAAGAGCTTATTCGCATAGGTGCCCAATTCATTGGGTATCGCGAGTATGCCAGCAAGACCGAAGGTAATGACTCTTTGCTTGCCTTTGTTCATAACTTCTTGCTCTTGTTGTGTTGCACTCTTGACTATTTTTAACTATTTTGACAGAAAAACTTGCAGAAGCCAACAAACTTGTCGACATGCTTGCTCAGAAATTAGAGCAAAGTGAAACGGCTCACAAGAAGGCTAAACTTGATGCTGGCCAAGCTAAAGCGGAGGCTGATCAAGCCAAAGCAGAAGCTGCTGGTGTCGAAGATCTGCAGAAAAGGCTTCATGATGCCGAAACTTCTTTGAACGAGCATAAAGCCGCGCAGGCTACTCGTGAAAAGGCGATCATCAAGCGCTTGAACTCGCAGAATCGGCGCTTTGTCGGTAAGTTTGTCGATCCATTCTGTCTTTTTTAGACTTACTTTTCTTTACTTGCTGTCGACCAACATATATTTTCCGCGTCAGGTAAAACAAACCAAGAATTTGAGCTTGAAGATCCCGACAACGATCCTCTTCTCGACGCACTCTCTGTCCTTGAGTTTCATGGAACCGAAGCTCGCGAAGGCATTGAACAGGCTGACGCAGGATTGTCACGGCTGTTCCCCTATTTCTTCCCGAAGAAAACGGAACCCAAGACTTTCCTTGCTCTTGCCAAGGACTTCAATCCACCAGAAGATCTTGGACTGAAGATGCGCCAAGAAAACATGAAGATTGCTGTCGAGAGTACTGTCGCCTTGGTTGCTGATAGCCAGCAAACTATCGACTGGACGAAGGTTGGCGATACAGAAGAGATGGAGGCCACGAAGTGGCGGGCACTGATCAGGGCGGCAAAGCCCAATACGAAGAAAATCCTGGCCTATCTCGGAATCAAGCCAACTTCGACTCCTAGCTCATCGAAGCCGGAGGTCTAGTTGAATGCCCCTTCTTTTTCTTTCTTTATTTTTTCTGTTTCTTTTGCTGTTGTCGCCTGATACGTCTCCGACGTATCGATAATTTCTTATGTTCCATGCCACATTATTGATGTTATCTACATGTTTTATGCACACTTTATGTCATATTCGTGCATTTTCTGGAACTAACCTATTAACAAGATGCCGAAGTGCTAGTTCCTGTTTTCTGCTGTTTTTGGTTTCAGAAATCCTAGTAACGAAATATTCTCGGAATCGGACGAAATCAACGCCCAGGTTCCTATTTTCACCGGAAGCATCCAGAACACCCGGGAAGGACCAGAGGGGGGGCACTGGGCCCCCAGACCATAGGCCGGCGCGGCCCAGGCCCTGGCCGCGCCGCCCTATGGTGTCATCGCCCCTTCGACCCTCCTGCGCCGCCTCTTCGCCTATATAAAGCCCCTGGATCGAAAACCCTGAACCAATTGACGAAAACCACAGAAACCTTCCAGAGCCGCCGCCATCGCGAGGCCAAGATCTGGGGGACAGAAGTCTCTGTTCCGGCACGCTGCCGGAGCGGGGAAGTGCCCCGGAAGGCTTCTCCATCAACACCGCTGCCATCTCCACCGCCATCTTCATCACCGCTGCTGCTCCCATGAGGAGGAGTAGTTCTCCATCGAGGCTCGGGGCTGTACCGGTAGCTATGTGGTTAATCTCTCTCCATGTACTTCAATACAATGATCTCATGAGCTGCTTTACATGATTGAGATTCATATGAGTTTTGTATCACTACTATCTATGTGCTACTCTAGCAAAGTTATTAAAGTAGTTCTATTCCTCCTGCACGTGTGTAAAGGTGACGAGTGTGTGCACCGTGTTAGTACTTGGTTTATGCTATGATCATGATCTCTTGTAGATTGCGAAGTTAACTATTGCTATGATAATATTGATGTGATCTATTCCTCCTACATATGCATGAAGGTGACGAGTGTGCATGCTATGTTAGTACTTGGTTTAGTCTATTGATCTATCTTACACTATAAGGTTACTTAAACATGAGCATTATTGTGGAGCTTGTTAACTCCGGCATTGAGGGTTCGTGTAATCCTACGCAATGTGTTCATCATCCAACAAAAGTGTAGAGTATGCATTTATCTATTCTGTTATGTGATCAATGTTGAGAGTGTCCACTAGTGAAAGTCTAATCCCTAGGCCTTGTTCCTAAATACTGCTGCGTTACTACTGCTTGTTTACTGTTTCACGGTGTTACTACTGCTGCAATACTACCACCATCAACTACACGCCAGCAAGCTATTTTCTGGCACCGTTGCTACTGCTCATATATATTCATACCACCTGTATTTCACTATCTCTTCGCCGAACTAGTGCACCTATTAGGTGTGTTGGGGACACAAGAGACTTCTTGCTTTGTGGTTGCGGGGTTGCATGAGAGGGATATCTTTGACCTCTTCCTCCCCGAGTTCGATAAACCTTGGGTGATCCACTTAAGGGAAAACTTGCTGCTCGTTCTACAAACCTCTCGCTCTTGGAGGCCCAACACTGTCTACAGGAAAAGGAGGGGAAGTAGACATCAAGCTATTTTCACGGCGCCGTTGCCGGGGAGGAAAGGTAAAAGGTACTCACACTCCGGATCTCGGCTACTAAGCTATTTCCCGGCGCTGTAAGTACTCGAAGCTATTTCCTTTAGATCCTGCAATTGCAACTTTTTGTTTCTTGTTTACACTAGTTTGGCATAATGGACAACAATGAGCTTTTTACTCTATTTCCTGATTTAAGACATGGATGGTTTGATCCGAAAATTAAAAAACCCATGGAACATGTTAGTATGAACACTTTGAATACCATTGTTGCTAATGATATGGAAAATTCTAAGCTTGGGGAAGCTGGTTTTGATGAGCATGATCTTTTTAGTCCACCAAGCATTGAGGAGAAAATTTTCTTTGATGATACTTTGCCTCCTATTTATGATGATTATAATGATAGTAGTCTTTTGTTGCCACCTGTTATGGAGGATAAATTTGATTATGAATACAATATGCCTCCTATATTTGATGATGAGAATAATAATGATAGCTACTTTGTTGAATTTGCTCCCGCTATTACCAATAAAATTGATTATGTTTATGTGGAGAGTAATAATTTTATGCATGAGACTCATGATAAGAATGCTTTATGTGATGGTTATATTGTTGAGTTTGCTCATGATGCTAATGAAAGTTATTATGAGAGAGGAAAATATGGTTGTAGAAATTTTCATGTTACTAAAACACCTCTCTATGTGCTGAAATTTTTGAAGCTGTGCTTGTTTTATCTTCCTATGCTTGTTACTTTGCTCTTCATGAACTTGTTTATTTACAAGATTCCTATGCATAGGAAGCATGTTAGGCTTAAATTTGTTTTGAACTTGCCTCTTGATGCTCTCTTTTGCTTCAAATACAATTTCTTGCGAGTGCATCATTAAAACTGCTGAGCCCATCTTAATGGCTATAAAGAAAAGAACTTCTTGGGAGATAACCCATGTGTTATTTTGCTACAGTATTTTGTTTTATATTTGTGTCTTGGAAGTTGTTTACTACTGTAGCAACCTCTCCTTATCTTAGTTTTGTGTTTTGTTGTGCCAAGTAAAGTCTTTGATAGTAAAGTAAGTACTAGATTTGGATTACTGCGCAGTTCCAGATTTCTTTGCTGTCACGAATCTGGGTCTACCTCCCTGTAGGTAGCTCAGAAAATTAAGCCAATTTACGTGCATGATCCTCAGATATGTACGCAACTTTCATTCAATGTGAGCATTTTCATTTGAGCAAGTCTGGTGCCATTTTAAAATTCGTCAATACAAACTGTTCTGTTTTGACAGATTCTGCCTTTTATTTCGCATTGCCTCTTTTGCTATGTTGGATGAATTTCTTTGATCCATTAATGTCCAGTAGCTTTATGCAATGTCCAGAAGTGTTAAGAATGATTGTGTCACCTCTGAATATGTTAATTTTTATTGTGCACTAACCCTCTAATGAGTTGTTTCGAGTTTGGTGTGGAGGAAGTTTTCAAGGATCAAGAGAGGAGTATGATGCAACATGATCAAGGAGAGTGAAAGCTCTAAGCTTGGGGATGCCCCGGTGGTTCACCCCTGCATATTCTAAGAAGACTCAAGCGTCTAAGCTTGGGGATGCCCAAGGCATCCCCTTCTTCATCGACAACATTATCGGGTTCCTCCCCTGAAACTATATTTTTATTCCATCACATCTTATGTGCTTTGCTTGGAGCGTCGGTTTGTTTTTGTTTTTGTTTTGTTTGAATAAAATGGATCCTAGCATTCACTTTATGGGAGAGAGACACGCTCCGCTGTAGCATATGGACAAGTATGTCCTTAGTTTCTACTCATAGTATTCATGGCGAAGTTTCTTCTTCGTTAAATTGTTATATGGTTGGAATTGGAAAATGATACATGTAGTAATTGCTATAAATGTCTTGGGTAATGTGATACTTGGCAATTGTTGTTCTCATGATTAAGCTCTTGCATCATATGCTTTGCACCCATTAATGAAGAAATACATAGAGCATGCTAAAATTTGGTTTGCATATTTGGTTTCTCTAAGGTCTAGATAATTTCTAGTATTGAGTTTGAACAACAAGGAAGACGGTGTAGAGTCTTATAATGTTTTCAATATGTCTTTTATGTGAGTTTTGCTGCACCGTTCATCCTTGTGTTTGTTTCAAATAACCTTGCTAGCCTAAACCTTGTATCGAGAGGGAATACTTCTCATGCATCCAAAATCCTTGAGCCAACCACTATGCCATTTGTGTCCACCATACCTACCTACTACATGGTATTTCTCCGCCATTCCAAAGTAAATTGCTTGAGTGCTACCTTTAAAATTCCATCATTCACCTTTGCAATATATAGCTCATGGGACAAATAGCTTAAAAAACTATTGTGGTATTGAATATGTAATTATGCACTTTATCTCTTATTAAGTTGCTTGTTGTGCGATAACCATGTTCACTGGGGACGCCATCAACTATTCATTGTTGAATTTCATGTGAGTTGCTATGCATGTCCGTCTTGTCTGAAGTAAGAGAGATCTACCACCTTATGGTTAAGCATGCATAATGTTAGAGAAGAACATTGGGCCGCTAACTAAAGCCACGATCCATGGTGGAAGTTTCAGTTTTGGACATATATCCTCAATCTCAAATGAGAAAATTATTAATTGTTGTTACATGCTTATGCATAAAAGAGGAGTCCATTATCTCGTTGTCTATGTTGTCCCGGTATGGATGTCTAAGTTGAAGAATAATCAATAGCGAGAAATCCAATGCGAGCTTTCTCCTTAGACCTTTGTACAGGCGGCATAGAGGTACCCCTTTGTGACACTTGGTAAAAACATGTGCATTGTGATGATCCGGTAGTCCAAGCTAATTAGGACAAGGTGCGGGCACTATTAGTACACTATGCATGAGGCTTGCAACTTATAAGATATAATTTACATGATGCATATGCTTTATTACTACCGTTGACAAAATTGTTTCATGTTTTCAAAATCAAAGCTCTAGCACAAATATAGCAATCGATGCTTTTCCTCTATGGAGGACCATTCTTTTACTTTCAATGTTGAGTCAGTTCACCTATTTCTCTCCACCTCAAGAAGCAAACACTTGTGTGAACTGTGCATTGATTCCTACATACTTGCTTATTGCACTTATTATATTACTCTATGTTGACAATATCCATGAGATATACATGTTACAAGTTGAAAGCAACCGCTGAAACTTAATCTTCTTTTGTGTTGCTTCAATACCTTTACTTTGATTTATTGCTTTATGAGTAACTCTTATGCAAGACTTATTGATGCTTGTCTTGAAAGTACTATTCATGAAAAGTCTTTGCTATATGATTCAATTGTTTACTCATTGCATTTACATTGTTTTGATCGCTGCATTCACTACATATGCTTTACAAATAGTATGATCAAGGTTATGATGGCATGTCACTCCAGAAATTATCTGTGTTATCGTTTTACCTGCTCGGGACGAGCAGAAATAAGCTTGGGGATGCTGATACGTCTCCGACGTATCGATAATTTCTTATGTTCCATGCCACATTATTGATGTTATCTACATGTTTTATGCACACTTTATGTCATATTCGTGCATTTTCTGGAACTAACCTATTAACAAGATGCCGAAGTGCCGGTTCTCGTTTTCTGCTGTTTTTGGTTTCAGAAATCCTAGTAACGAAATATTCTCGGAATCGGACGAAATCAACGCCCAAGTTCCTATTTTCACCGGAAGCATCCAGAACACCCGGGAAGGACCGGAGGGGGGCACTGGGCCCCCAGACCATAGGCCGGCGCGGCCCAGGCCCTGGCCGCGCCGCCCTATGGTGTCGTCGCCCCTTCGACCCTCCTGCGCCGCCTCTTCGCCTATATAAAGCCCCTGGATCGAAAACCCTGAACCAATTGACGAAAACCACAGAAACCTTCCAGAGCCGCCGCCATCGCGAGGCCAAGATCTGGGGGACAGAAGTCTCTGTTCCGGCACGCTGCCGGAGCGGGGAAGTGCCCCCGGAAGGCTTCTCCATCAACACCGCTGCCATCTCCACCGCCATCTTCATCACCGCTGCTGCTCCCATGAGGAGGGAGTAGTTCTCCATCGAGGCTCGGGGCTGTACCGGTAGCTATGTGGTTAATCTCTCTCCATGTACTTCAATACAATGATCTCATGAGCTGCTTTACATGATTGAGATTCATATGAGTTTTGTATCACTACTATCTATGTGCTACTCTAGCAAAGTTATTAAAGTAGTTCTATTCCTCCCGCACGTGTGTAAAGGTGACAGTGTGTGCACCGTGTTAGTACTTGGTTTATGCTATGATCATGATCTCTTGTAGATTGCGAAGTTAACTATTGCTATGATAATATTGATGTGATCTATTCCTCCTACATATGCATGAAGGTGACAGTGTGAATGCTATGTTAGTACTTGGTTTAGTCTATTGATCTATCTTACACTATATGGTTACTTAAACATGAGCATTATTGTGGAGCTTGTTAACTCCGGCATTGAGGGTTCGTGTAATCCTACGCAATGTGTTCATCATCCAACAAAAGTGTAGAGTATGCATTTATCTATTCTGTTATGTGATCAATGTTGAGAGTGTCCACTAGTGAAAGTCTAATCCCTAGGCCTTGTTCCTAAATACTGTTGCGTTACTACTGCTTGTTTACTGTTTCACGGTGTTACTACTGCTGCAATACTACCACCATCAACTACACGCCAGCAAGCTATTTTCTGGCACCGTTGCTACTGCTCATATATATTCATACCACATGTATTTCACTATCTCTTCGCCGAACTAGTGCACCTATTAGGTGTGTTGGGGACACCAGAGACTTCTTGCTTTGTGGTTGCAGGGTTGCATGAGAGGGATATCTTTGACCTCTTCCTCCCTGAGTTCGATAAACCTTGGGTGATCCACTTAAGGGAAAACTTGCTGCTGTTCTACAAACCTCTGCTCTTGGAGGCCCAACACTGTCTACAGGAAAAGGAGGGGGAAGTAGACATCATCGCCACAATAGCTTTGGCGATAATTATCCTAGTGGTACTTTGAAAGAACTCCTTCTGTAATGCCTGTGTAAATTTCCTGAAGATCAATGAAATTCTATTTTGAACGATCATTTGATATTGAAATTTTCTTTTCCAGTTGATATTTGATAACTACTCTGCCAATCCTCATCCTGCCGATACTTCTCCTGCTTCCTCCTTTTCGAAGAAAACATTTGTCGATGATAACCTCATCGAAGGTTCTTCGAGCAAGCATTTGTCGCAAGATTTGCAAGAACTTCGCCAGCAACTTCAATCCATGAAAAAACAAACTCTGGCAATGATGGAGCAATCTCGAAAAGCATCCGAAAGAGAGAAGGTTGCTCTCCAACAGGCTAAGGAAGCCATAGCTGCCAAGGATGCTGCTGTGTCAGAAGCTGAGAAAGCAACTACTCGAGAAAATAGCATGCTCGACCTAATGTCTGAAGCTAGCGTGGATATGCTAGGTATGTTTTTCCAACCTCACACTGCTTCTTCTTTTTACTGTGCCTCCCCTTAGATTTTTGCTTTGTCGCCCGATAGGCTCGGTTCTCGACGCTGCCGCTGAAGATGAAAGAGTGAATGTCAGAACGAATCTCCTCGTCAATCTTTCACTTAACCATGGCTGTCTATTCTGGGCCACTCCTGAGCGAACCCAGCAGATTGTCAGGTTCCAAGATCGCGCTTGTCAGGTGCGCGAATTTCTCAATTTCTGCACGAGAACCTTGACCCTTGTTTACAAGACTTTATTTCCTCGAGATGAGGCTCCCGAAACTCTTCTTGGATTGATGGAGAAATTTAGAGATGCCCCTCGTATTCATAACTTTGTGCGAGCTTAATTAACTGCTGGAGCAAGGTTCGCCATGATTAACACATTTGCCATCCCAAATTGGACCTGACGAAGATTGTTGCTGATTGCTTGGCCAAGAAATCGCGGCAAAAAAATGATATTGACACAATCAATGACATGGTGACTCCTGTGGCCGAGTCGATGATGGATGAACTTCTTCGGATGGATTCAGAATTCTTCGTCAAGGGGACCTATGCTGAACACAAAACAACCAGAGGTTTATCCATAGATAGTATTTTAGGCCTTAACTGAGCTGTACTATATTGCGAGAAATTATGTCCATATCTTGTCGAACTCTTTTTGTTCCGAAGAATTTGTTTATATTGTAAAGTGGCCTATATTGTTGGAGCCCCCGAGCCTTTGGCTGGAGTTTATACTGTTTTGCTATCTCGAAGATTTTTCTCTTGTTGCAAGAAGATATATATATTTTGCTGTCGATGGGTTACGAGCCCCCGAGTGTCTTGGTGGCGAAGTTCTATATTTTTATTGCGAGGTTTTCAGACCAAAGCAATAGAATTTTGACGAGTACACTCTATTTATAGTTGTTTGCCCCTGATATTCTATTTTGTGAGGTATTTTTGTACCAAAGCGAAATATTTCGGTAAGTCTAGTTCATCTATATTGTGTATATCTCGTAATTTGAAGGCGTTTAGCCCCCGAGCGTGTCGAAGAATAAGAAGTATATCTCCACTATCTTTATTATATTGCAGCACCGCGAGCCCGCCTCATTAAAAACCTTTCCAGCCCCACTCGGTGCCCTGAAAAAGAAAAGAGTGCGTCTGAAAACTCGCGGGCGTTTCAGTACATTGTATTTTTACAGAGGAGGACTATATTTCGACTCTAAGCGTAGAACCGCCTGAGCTGCGCCACGTTCCAGGGGTTTTTCTCGGGAACCCCTGTCTTCTTGTCCTTGATCCTGTATGCTCCTCCGTCGATGACTTCCGTGACGACGTAAGGTCCCAACCATGGTGACTCGAGCTTTTCAGTACTTTGCTGGTTAAGCCGTAGGACCAAATCGCCGACCTGGAAAGATCTGGGCCGCAATCGTCGACTGTGGTAGTTTTTCAGGTCCTGCTGGTACTTGGTAACTCGTGATAGTACTTCATCTCGAGCTTCGTCGAGTGCATCCACATCGTCCTCCCGAGCTTTTCGTGATGTTTCCTCGTCATACTCTGTTACTCTTGGAGAATCATGCTCTATTTCGATTGGTAGTACTGCTTCGGCTCCGTGGACGAGAAAAAACGGAGTTTCTTGTGTCGCCGTATTTGGTGTTGTTCGGATGCTCCACAAAACACTTGGTAATTCTTCTGGCCAGGTATGTCGAGCCTTTTCAAGCGGTCCTAGTAGGCACTTTTTAATGCCGTTGCAGATGATACCATTGGCTTTTTCGACTTGGCCATTGGTTTGCGGGTGTCCAACTGACGCAAAGTGCAATTTGATGCCTACTTCTGCGCAGTATGCCTTGAACTCCTTAGCTGTAAAGTTAGTGCCGTTGTCTGTGACAATGCTATGCGGCACTCCAAACCGAAAAACGAAGCCTTTCACGAACTTTATTGCCGACGCTGCATCCGGTGAGTTTATTGGCTTCGCTTCTACCCATTTGGTGAATTTGTCGACAGCAACCAACAAGTACTCGTATCCTCCTGGCGAAGCTTTGTGCAACTTGCCCACCATATCAAGTCCCCATTGGGCAAAGGGCCACGACAATGGTATTGGCATCAGCTCTGCCGCCGGAGAGTGAGGTTTTGCGGTGAATCTCTGGCACGCATCGCAGGTTCGTACTATCTCTTTTGCATCCTCGATTGCTGTCAACCAGTAAAATCCTGACCGAAAAACCTTGGCCGCAATAGCTCGACTACTTGCGTGGTGACCACATATTCCTTCATGCACGTCTTTTAAGATTATCCTTCCTTCTTCGGGTGTGACGCACCTTTGCAGGACGCCTGAAATACTTCGCTTGTATAACTCCCATTTGACTACTGTAAAGGCTTTGGACCGTCGAATAATTCGCCTTGCCTCAACTGGATCATTGGGTATTTCTTTCCTTAGGATGTACGATATGTACGCCTGCATCCATGGAACTTCTACCATCATCACAAGCTCTTGGTCCTCTTCGTCATACACGGCTTCTTTGGGAGATCCCGAAGTTTTTTCCTCTTTTGCTTTTTTCTGCGCCTTCTTCGGCTTTGTGGATCTCTCCGCTATTTCTTCCCAAAATACACCTGGCGGGATTGGGAGGCACTGCAACCCGATGTTTGCGAGAACGTCGGCTTCATCATTGCTCAACCTACTGATGTGATTTACCTCGCATCCATCAAACAGCTTCTCAAGCTCATTGTACACCTCCTTATACGCTATCATGCTATCATTGACTGCATCACATTGGTTCATAACCTGCTGAGCCACCAATTGTGAGTCGCCAAATATTTTTAGTCGAGTTGCGCCGCAAGCTTTCGCCATCTTCATCCCGTGTATGAGGGCTTCGTATTCTGCTTCATTGTTGGATGCGTTTGGGAACGTCATCCGTAGGACATACTTTAACTTGTCGCCTTCGGGTGATATAAGTATCACTCCTGCGCCAGCTCCTTCTACTCTCTTGGATCCATCAAAGTTCATGGTCCAAGTTCTCGACAAATCTGGGGTCCCGTGTTTTGCAGCTCCATCCACTCTGCAATGAAATCTGGCAAAACTTGCGACTTGATTGCCTTTCTTTTTTCATACGTGATGTCCCGAGGGGAAAGTTCTATTCCCCAAAGGGAGACACGTCCTATAGCTTCTGGATTGTTCAGTATATTTGAAAGTGGTGCTTCATTGACTACTATTATCGGGTGTGCCGAAAAATAGTGGCGCAACTTTCTTGCCGTTGTAATCACTCCATATGCTAGCTTCTGGTACTGCGCGTACCGCTGTTTGGAAGGCGATAAAACTTCATTGATGAAATATACCGGCCTTTGCACTCCATGGAGTTTTCCTTCTTCTTCTCTTTCGACGACTAGCACCGTGCTAACCACCTGGGGTGTGGCTGCAATGTACAGCAGGAGAGGTTCCTTTTCCTTCGGAGCCACCAAGATTGGTGGTGTCGAGATTGTGCGTTTCAGATCCTCAAAAGCTCTATCGGCTTCTTCTTTCCACTGGAATTTCTCCCCTTGCTTTATTAAAGCGTAGAACGGTAACGCTTTTTCTCCCAGCCTGGCGACGAATCTGCTTAAAGCTGCGACTCGCCCAGTTAGTTGCTGTATTTCTTTCAACTTTGTTGGCTTCCTCATTGTTACGATAGCTTGTATTTTGTCGGGATTTTCTTCAATCCCTCTTGCTAAAACTAGAAACCCAAGAAGTTCTCCTGCTGGGACGCCGAAGGAGCACTTCGTCGGGTTCAGCTTGAGGCAGAATTTGTCGAGGTTGTCGAAGGTTTCCTTGAGATCCTCGATCAGCGTCGTCCCCTTTTTTGACGTTATGACGACATCGTCGATGTACACTTGCACATTTTTTCCAATATGTGTCGCCAAACACTTCTGCATCATCCTCTGATATGTTGCTCCCGCGTTTTTCAGACCAAAGGGCATTGTTCTATAGCAAAACACGCCGTAAGGTGTGATGAACGCTGTTTTTACTTCATCTTCTTCTTTTAATCTGATCTGGTTATAGCCAGAATATGCGTCCAAGAAGGAAAGACGTTCACATCCTGCCGTGGAGTCGATAATTTGGTCGATCCTCGAGAGGGGAAAGTGATCCTTTGGACAATGTTTATTGAGACACGTAAAGTCGACGCACATGCGAAGGACCTTAGTGTTTTTCTTCGGCACCAACACTGGATTTGCTACCCATGTGGCCTCTGTATGTAGCTCCTTGATAAAACCAGCTTCTCTTAGTCGATCAATTTCTGACAGCATAGCCCTGCGGTTTGGTTCCGAAAAACGCCGCAAAGGTTGTTTGATTGGTCTCGCTAGTGGATCCAAGTTTAGGTGGTGCTCGGCAAGTTCCCTGGGTATTCCTGGCATGTCAGCTGGACACCATGCGAAGATTTTCCAGTTCTCACGGAGGAACTCGACGAGCGTGCTTTCCTATGCGAGGTCCATGTCGTTTGCGATGGATGTCGTCTTTTTTGGATCCGTCGGGTGAATCTGCACCTCCTTAGAATTTTTCTCAGTGTTGAAAGTTGATTCTTTATTTGGCCTTCCGACGTCTGGCAGCACGTCGTAATCAGTCATAAGACTTGACACCAAATACTTAGCTTGCATCCCGAAAGTTTCTGATAGTCGATGGAAATCCTTATCACACTTATCGGCTACGGCGAAGCTTCCTTTGACTGTGATTGGTCCCTTAGGTCCAGGCATCCTCCACAACAGGTATGTATAATGTGGTACCGCCATAAACCTAGCATATGCTGGTCGTCCCAACAGAGCGTGGTACTGTGACGGGAAATCTACGACTTCAAATTCCAACTTCTCGATTCTGTAATTTTCTCGGGTCCCAAACTGAACGTCGAGATTAATCTTCCCCAGCAGATAACTTGGCTTCTCCGGTGTGATACCGTGGAATCTCGTGTCTGTTGGTTTCAGGTTTGCCAGGGATATGTTCATCTTCCTTAATGTATCTTCATACATAAGGTTTAAGCTGATGCCGCCATCTATGAACACGCGAGATACGTCGAACCCTGCAATGACTACCGGTAGTATGAGTGCTGACTGCCCTGGTCGAGGAACTTGCTGTGGATGATCCGCTATGGTGAAGCCGATGTCTTGCCCTGACCAATTAAGATACTCGACTGTTGGTGGAGGCATTTGTTCTGCCATGAACACCTGTCGCGAGATTACTTTCTGAGCTCTATTGGATGGCCTTCCTTTCTGAATCATCGAGACTGCTCCATTAGAGTTAGGATCAACATAAGGCGGTGGTGTAGGTGCTGCCGCTATTCTGAGCTGATGTCGATTTTTGTCCGTAATCGCGGGAGGAGGTGGCAAGTGAATCTCACTCCTGGGTTCTCGAGGATTTCTCTGTGCTGCCTGAGCATTAGCATGCCCTGCCCACCTTAGCATTGCCTGGAAATTTCGACAATCCTTCTGCAGATGTCCTGACTGTCTTTTTCCGTTGCTGTCGAGGAAAAAATGCATCTGGCACGGCCCGTTCATCATCTCTTCGGGAGACACGAAAGGCCTCTGGAACCTTGGCCCGCTATTTTGCCTATTGTTTCGAGAGTCATCTCTATTGTTGCCTCGTTGCTCATTGCTTCTCTGGTAATCATCTCTGTTGTTTCCTCCAGCGTTTGCTCGGAAGCCAGCCGAGATTTGTCCTGGAGCATCATAGCTCGAGTACTGCCGAGGAAATCGTCGCCTTGGTTGATAATTTCGACCGCGGTCTTCCTTTGGCGACCTGTGCCGTTTGTTGTGAACAACATCTTCTCCATCTGCCCATCTGTTTTCTATTTCCATTAATGCGGATACTGTCTTTGGATTGGTCCTCCCCAAATCCTCGACAAAATCTCCACGCCTGATTCCTGTGACAAACGCATCTATTGCTCTCTCGTCAGATATATTTTCTGCCGAGTTTTTGATGATATTCCACCTTTGGATATACTTTCTCATTGGCTCGTCTGGCTTTTGTCGGACGCTCTCAGTTCCTCTAATGACGCAGGTTTTTTACATGTGGATCGGAAGTTCTTGACGAACACGTCCTCGAAGCTATCCCAGCTGTCGATAGATCCTGCAGGAAGTTTCTTTATCCAAGATCGTGCGGCTCCACTCAAATGCACCTGGATGCTTTGCATAGCTGTTGCTCTGGTTCCGCCCGTGAGCTTCACCGTCTCGAGATAATCAACTAGCCAATCCTCTGGATCTTGAAGGCCGTCGAATTTCTTGAAGTTATCAGGTAACTTGAATCCTGAAGGGACTCGAGTTTTTCAAACTCTCCTTGTGAACCATGGAAAACCACACATATCCTCGTCGTTTAGCTCTGGGGACTGCCGATGTTCCCTTCTGCTTTGTCGCGCTCTGTCAACCCTTGCTTGTGCTGCCGTGTCCCTTGCTCCACTTGGTCCTTCGGGAGCTGCTGCTGTTGCTACCGCAGGTCGTGGACTATTTTGCCTTGCTGCTTCTTCGGGAGGTGTTGACGCAAATGCCGTTCCCATGGCTCCAACTCCTGCCATCGCCATGTTATACAGTGCCTCCCTTGGATCTCCTGGCGGTGGCCTGGATGCAAGGATGAAAGCCTGTGTCGCCATATACCCAGCTTCTGGTGTCTTGGGGATGATGTTCCCTCTCGTGTCTATCAACATAAAAGACATGTCGAGGTTTTGAACCAAGTGCTCTCTTTCTCCTTCAGGTACGTTTTGTAACCTTGATCTTGCTCTGTTCCGAGCTTCCCTGTGGCTATCACCCGAAGTTCTAGATTGTCGACTCAGCTCCGCTCTTCGCCTACTTGATGCAGAGGCTGCCTCCCTTCTCCTTTTTAAAGCAATTGTCTATTTTTCCAATTCCCTTGCAGCTCGTGCGAGCCTATATTGATATGCTTGTAACTCTTCTGGCGTGGCTGTGGTGGCCATTGGTTCTGAGCCATCCATAGCTCTTGCGGCTCTATCACATGCTGCTTGTGGAAGCTGAACTCTATCTCGCGGCTGTGACCCGATATATTTGTTGCCTAAGCCTCGTCGCAAATCAGAGGGATCGACATATGGATTTCCCAAATCGTCGAAAGCCTCAGATGTTTCCTCCTGGTCACGACTTGGCTCTCCGATGACATAGATCTGATGATACTTTGTATTCGGATCTATGTTGGGTTTGGTGACACCATCATGAAGACTGGCGAAGACCTTGCCCACTGTAGTGCATTTGTCGATGAAGTTGAAGCTGTCGACACTGCTTGAATCATCGCTTATATAGGAGTCCGCAGATGACTCAAGCGACATGTCGCTGAAGATCTTGGCGAGTTTTTCTCTTAAACTGGTGCTGATGAAGCGTGACGATGAAGTTTCTTCCTCTCCTGATTCGGTTGACGGTGTATAGCTTGAAAAATCGGAATCGACCGCCGAAAATCCCGATAAGATCGGAATTTCGACACGATACGATCCCTCTTTCTCGATGCGAAAGTGAAATCTTCCGCACTTCATCTCCATAGGCTCCTCCAGATACGCATATGCATCCAAACGGGAGGGCGGGTGAGGAACAAAATCGACAGGACCAGTTGCAATCTGTTTACCTCGATCCATCGCGTTGCTTGCAGTTGATGAAGTCGACGATCTTGACGTGCCATCAAGATCAGAGCCTTGACGCCTCTAATTCCCACAGACGGCGCCAATTGACAAGGTATTAACTTGTCAATGCCTACGGGTTGTAGACTAGGGTTTAGTTGGAAGTAGAGGGAAGTAGATCTCGAAGGTTTCAGCCGAAAAGTACTCGACGATTATGAAACTAGGGTTTGAGAGACAATGATTCGATGTTTTCTTTGTCCCTCGACTCCCCCTTATATAGGAGGCGGAGCCGAGGGATTCGTATTGTACAAGTTACAGAGTCCGGGAAGGTTTCTAACTCATCCCGCAAGATTACAAATAATGCTTCCTATTACAACTCTAGCTTTCCTTAACAATATATTGGGCTTCCGAGTCTTCTTATTCTTCGGGTAGTGGGCCTTCAGTAAACCCTGGGTACTATCTTCGGCAGGCCCAGTGGGGATGCCTATGTCAGGATGCCCTATCACAGTTTGTCTCTGCTGCTCTGATGGAACTATACGCCCTACCACTGTAGCAGCACCTGGTGGAGTCAAGAGTCTAGTACTCCTGTCTTGGGCTCGTAGACTCGTAGGCCCGTCTTGGAGGAACGGGTGGTATAGTTTGCCAAAATGTTTGCAAAATAGAAAGTTGGCCCGCAGAAGCGGGAAACCCAAGGGCGGGAATGGCCTCGGTTAGGTTTAGGGTTAGCAATGGACTTTTTCCTAAATGTTTTAGGACATATGTACATCGATAGCAGAAGTTGGGCCTAGTGGCTCCGGTTGACCCGTCTACGAAGAGCGTCACCTGTGGGAGCTACATATGCCATCTACAAATGCTTAAAAAATAGAACCATTTTTTACATAATTCATACTAGTAAATAAATAATACAAACATAATATAAAGCAATCCGAGAGAGAAAAAAAAACCTATATGCCGAGGGTGGCCGTCGGCATAGGGGGGCCATGCCCTATGCCGAGGGTAGCCCTCGGCGTCTGTCTGATGCCGTGAGCGGGCGGTGACTGTGCGGGTGTGAGGGGAGGCGATGTCGACGCTACGCCGAGGGCCTGGTAGACGCCGAGGGCTGCCCTTGGCGTAGCCACCTCTACGCCGACGACATCAGTACGCCGACGGTCGTCCTCCGATGGTGCCCTGGCGAGGCCGTACACCGACGGCCCCGATAAAAAACCCTCGGCGTACGTGGTGGCCGTCGGCGTAGCCGGCCATTCCTGCAATGTATACACCAAAGAGACAACATCTTACATTGGACTTTTAGCTACTGGGAGTGTGGAGTCCAATTTATATGGCAGCTGGAAGCATAATCCTTAGGTTTATCATGCTTGCCTTGTTAATACCTTCTTCCGAATAGCTTAAGCCAGCCTCCTTTCATCTGCACCTGATTAACTTCTTACTACATTGTCCGCGGGTTACTTATTTATATACATCTATGTTTCGGCATCTGTTTCAAATAGGAGGGAGTACATCAATTAATGGTTATGCGTCTTGCGCAATATGGACTATTTATCGTACCGATTAGCTAAAATCAAATCAATATCTATACCTAATAATAAAGGGAGGATTGTTTCCTTGGTCCAACACTTTTTTGGACCAATTTACCCTCCCACGAAATTAAATATTACCCCCTCTAGCACTTAAAAAACGGTTCAAAAAGTTTCGGTGTTTTCGTCGACATGGACTCACCAGAGCTAGGCGATATGGGCCGGCCGAACAGCCCAATAGAGTAGCAAGAATCAATTAGAGCGAATTCACGAGCATCTCGGTTCTTTCGTAATTCCTATGTTTCGGGTCTTCTTATGTTCCTGTTATTAGTCCCACCTCGCTCGAATCTACCGGATTCCATCAGTTTATATGTGTACGTTTTCTGAGTTATAATAAGCTGATTTGAATAAGAAGCAGCATCAAACATGGGAGCGCAGGAATTGCACGCTGTTGGCGTACGAGGCGGATTAAAGAGAGAAATTGCGCTCTAAATGGCATGAGGGCGGAAGATGAGGGCGGAAGGAAGCATCAGAAGAATTTGGGAAAAGAGGGAGAGACTCAGAAGTCCGGAAGAGAAGGATCAAAACAAATTCCTGGAAATCTCCGCGCTGGGGGCCGGATGCGGGGGAGACCAGCTTGACGACGACGACGCCCTGGGCGACACACACACAGAGGAGAAGCTGCCGGCACGCGTCTCACGGAACAGCTGCGCGAGGGCGCAGCGATTTGCCAGCCACCAGGGGGCGCAGTAGGAGAACGCCCGCGAGAAGAGCAGCTTGGTTGGCGGCGTGGCCGAGCACCGGCCAAGACGATGGAGCGGGGCACGGCCGCCGGCAGCTCACCGTGTTTGTGAGGAGCAGAATAGGGAGAGGAGAGAAGTTCGTGAGTGAGAGTGTCGGCGCTGAGAATGGCAATCTAGCGATGGGGATCTCACATGCGGTTCGTTCCTAGAGCTAGGGTTGGCCGATTTGGGCCTTGGGCCGGTCTGGGTCTGGCTGGGAGTAGCTGGGGCATTTTCTTCAGTTTTTTCTTTCCTTTTTCCACTGATTTACAGAAAAACAAAAGGAAGAAAGGAAAAGTGGGTTGAGGAAAAATAAAAGAACATATATTTTTGGTTTTTCTGAAAAACTTTGTGACAGATTTTAAAAATGTTTCAAATATCCAAAACAATACTGTATTATTATTTTAGTTTTATTTAAGATATGAAAAAGGGAATAGGGGTTTATGAAACCCAGTATAACAAAATAGGGTTTGGAATTTAATAGGAATTAGAAAAGCATGTTAAAACATGCAATGCACTGATGAAATGACTTCATAATGATGTAATAATAAAATCACAACCAAATCTAATTAGGGTATTAATCGAGTTGTTATGGCGATATACTTAAAAACGATTGTACGAAGTAAAATGCACAAAGTAAATGTACATAAATTAACACTTTGTCATTGTATCCCATGTCATCTAACCTGGTGCTACGCACAAGGCTTTCATGTAAATTTTGAGTTGTATAGATGCTTTTTTACTAATTTTTGGAGTCATTAGAAAAATATTATGCGTGTACTAATTATAAATTTGCTTGACTTCATATCTTAATTAAAATTGAGAATGGGGCACACCAATATAACCAGTTTGTGGTATTACAAATCGGTCTAGAATCTAAACTAACTAGGTACAAATTATGTAAATGGGAGAAAATGTGACCAGTGTGTCAACAGTGATAATCCTTTTACAATGTTTGATTATTTGTTTCACCCGGTGCAACGCACGGGCACTTTTGCTAGTATAGCTTATAGTCCAAAGAACAAGACATTTGAACTTAGGTGTCCTCTGATGTAACGTTACAACCTAAGTTCAAATGCCGTGTAGATGGGGCTTTATCAATCCTTCAATATGCCGATAAAACCCCCGCAGCGTATATGTATCCCTGTTTTTAGAAATCTTAGTCCAAAGAACAAGACATTTGAACTTAGGCGCCATGGAATAATCTAGCCACATATGCACGGTGAATACGAAACCCCAGCAGGGTACATGTAGCCCTGTTTTTAGAAATCTTCATTTTACCACTCCACAAAGTCTATTGAAGATATAAAAGCATATAGATGTCCACCACTCTACCATGTACATAAAAAAATTAAAAGAATTATGTTTCTTTCAGTGACCTACAGAAAAGAAAGTAAAATATGAAGATACAATCAAATATTTTAACACCTATTTACGGAAATATTATTTTATTTGGCCAAGATACCATATTTCTCACGTTCATAGAAATCATCTTTATGTATCAGTAGAAATATTAGATTTTCTTGAAGCTTTTAAATGCCGATTTTGTTTTTCTGAAAAATATAAGGCTGCATATAGTGTACGTCTGCATCCTAGTGAATGGCTGTTCACTTCCTAATATTCCATAGCTCCTATATAGCAAACCGGCATACAAAAGAAAGTTTCAATATGTTTTTTTTCCTTATTCCAAAAAATAAAAATATTTTATCTCTGAAAGAGAGTCTCTCTGATTGCTCCTAAGGCAATTTCGGAAGCACGGACGGAGGACGGTGGCAACATTGCTTTCTATTTCAACCTTTTTTGTTAACTCCTAGTCGTTACCCCTCTCATCCATACTGCCACATGAGTCGTAGACTAGTAGTCCGTACGACGGCGGACGACAGCGGGAGGTTTCACACCAACCCTTTTCTTCCACCCCAGCATTCGTCTCTCTCCTATACAATCGAACATTTGTCACTTCAATCAGCCAACAATGACTAGTTATCACCAGCTAATGTGGGCATTACCTTTCGGGTAGCCTCCTTTAGCCCAACAAGGGGCCTATGATGGTTGTCATGATCTAAGGTGGTCCCATACGCAGGTTGCAACAAAGGAGACTTACAAGAAGACGTATTCTTGATGAACAAGGAAAGAAGACGTTGATAAAGGAAATGCTAGATTAGATCTTGATGTAACCTAGTCGAGTTTAGCCCAACAAGAGGTCTATGATGGTTTTCATGACCTAAGGTGGGCCCATACGCCGGTTGCAACAAAGAAGACTTACAAGAAGACGGATTCTTAATGAACAAGGCAAGAAGACGTTGATAAAGGAAATGATAGATTAGATCTTGGTGTAACCTAGCCGAGTTCGGACAGGACTCTCGGGATCTGGCCTGCTATATAAAGGCCAGGAGGGGGCCTGCCGAACGACACACGTACGCAATCAACACAATCTAGCATACACCAACCCTACAAACATTGCCTCTCGGCGAGTTCACCATAGCAGTCTATCGGCTGCCCCATTGTAACCAATTTTCATCGTTAAATCAAGATCAGACAAGCAGGAGTAAGGGTTTCAACTCATCGAAGGTCCCGAACCTGGGTAAATCTCGCTCCTGTTCGTATGGTATCCGATGTCTAGTGTTAACCTGCAGGATTCTGTCAACCCTAAGCCCCTCATGGAGGGCATTGCCGAGGAGCTCCCTCGTCAATTGGCATCGTCTGTGGGAACCCTGCTGGTACAAGGCACTTCATCGGCTGTTCCGATCTTGTCGGCTGTATCTTCGCCGAAATTACCGTCACCATCGGCTCCATAATCGCCGATCTCGGGGAACTCGATCCGCTTCGGGTCCTTCGAGTTCACTCCTCACACCTCACTACTAGGAAAAGGCCCATTGCCGGCGCACCTAAAACGCCCATTGCCGGCGCACCACGAGCCCGCCGGTGCGAACGCGCCGGTGATAAAAGGACACTGCCGGCGCACCAGGTAGTGCGCCGGCGATATGTCGGCCTACCGCCGGCGCACCACCCAAGCTTCGCCGGCAAAGATATATTCCACCGGCGCACAATCGGGTGCGCCGGCGATAGTGCTTCCAAGACGCGGCGCATGCCACGTGCGCCGGCAGTATGTCATTTAGGTGCGCCGGCAATTAATTCGAAAATTCTTTTTTCCAGCTTTTTTCCAGCATATTACAATACTGTTGATCGCCAAAACCCACCGGCGGGCAGCGGCCTGTCAACACGGTAGAGCCGGGAAGAGCCTAGAGCTGCGGCTGGCTGAGACCCCTCCGAGCGACGGCCCGCAATGCTCTTCTGGTCACACGCGGCGATGCGAAGTGCAAGGGCGTGCCACCCGACCTATACCCGGTCGGGAAGGTGATGGGGATGCCTCGCTTAGTTCCCGCATGGCATACACGTAAACATTAAATACGAGCCTCGATCGGCTCTCGAGTTATCCCGTGAATCGGCTCAAAGAGCCGATCCACCCATGATCCGTACGGGGTGCACGAATACTTGGTGATCCTGCTTGATCAAGATAAAGCTAATGAGATCTACGACGATTTAGGGTTTTCACCGCATAATCGGATCATCCTACTCCGGAGTTGGGCCTCGCGGCCACGCACGGTGCTCATAAGCCGATCCTAAACAAGGCCAAAGAACCAACAATGATGTTGATCCGCGGAACATCCTGTTTAGGACTTGCGAACGCCACCCTACGTGCCACTCGGATCCTCCCCCCTTTGTAAGGCCTAACTATTGCGGATATTAAACTAATCCTTGCATAACAAGGAGCAATCGTAACGGATCAGATCTACTAAATAAAGAACAAGCAGGTGCCGCCCCCACACCTGAGATAGGCGTGAGGGCGGCTAGACATGCAAGGGTTGCACTACGTAAGCATGTTATACGGAGAACTATGCTAACCCTAACACATCTATGATAACTACGTTGCCCGCCATCAAAGGCGCTTCAGTACGGGCAACGCATGAACAACGTGGAGCTTGTGCTGCCTAGATCGCAAGATGCGATCTAGGCAGCATGTCGCTTCCCTGATTGAAACCCTCGAGACGAAGGAGTTGGCGATGCGCCGAGATTGGTTTGTTTTGGGGTGAACGTTGTGTTGTTGTTTATTCCATAAACCCTAGATACATATTTATAGTCCAGCGGACTTTCTAACGTGGGAATATCCCACCGTGCACGATACAAACTCTAACTTTTGATCTAAGATACGATCTAACAAATTACAGATAAATGGGCAATCTAGCCCAACTTTGCATATAAGGCCGATCTTCGTATTTTCTCCATATATAACCTTCAAGCTTATCTTGATCATGGCCCACCTCCGATTTGGTCAAATTCTGGTGATAACACATGCCCCCCTGGTTTTGGAAATAACATTTCCAAAATCATTACGCTTTCCTTCGTCGGGTCATGTCATGATATAGCAGAATCGTCGCAGCATCCGTCATCATTATGCCTTGTCAGCTATTCTGGAAAACTCGATAGCTCTGCATCATTTCCTTGGAAACTGTAATGGCGTTAAATTTCCGCCAAGCTCCCCAATATTCAACCGTGCCAATCGATCAACCCTCTTCATCCTCTGATCTGGCTATTGACCTTTCCTTCCAATCTATTCCCCCAAGTGAGCCAACGTTGGAGTCCGAGTGGGCTTTTAGCGAGGACGATGACGATGACGCAGAGGAAGAAAACTCCAGTCGAGGGCTAGAGCAGCGGTGGCGAGGCACTCTCTGGAAACAGCGCCGGTGACAGCTATGATGCCAACGACGAAGGCGGCGAAGACTAGGGACATAGCACCAGCAGAAATGCGAACATATCGGCTCTTCTTCTGTTCCTCTTTGAACCATCGGCTCTTCATTGCAACAAACCCTCCTCTGTATGAAGAAGTATTCTCCAGTCCATTGTTTTGCCGATGGTCAAAGTCAGGCAGTCTCCAAAGAGAGCCGATGGCATTGCATCGGTCTCCATTATAAAAATACGAGGAAAGTCGACCTAGCCGCCCTTCCAAACGGTAACCTGCGACCTCCATCTGAAAAGGTGAACTCAGATCCCCAAATCGCCGCCCGAGCAGCTCCAACCCACAACCATCTACACGAGATCTCGGCCACGCCGCCTCCGGCTCCTTCAACGCATCCCATGGCGGAATCATCCAACACCGATATCACAGCTTCCGGACTGAAGGTAATCTTCAACCCCCTCGCGCTGTTCGACTTGACATGAGATTAATGGCAAACACCTGAATTAATGTTTCGCTCCGCTACTAATTTAGGCTTCAGATATCCTTCTGCCACACCCTTCTCTTGCAAATTCGATGTGCCTTGGTCCTCGCTCTTCTGAGAGTCCTGCCCTGTTAATTTCGTGCGAAGCTAACAGAATCCCCTTTGTGAGCCAAAACCTAGATCTAACTTCCTCGGGCCGACCGCCTACGAGCCCGGCCTAATCCTCCCGAAGGTTGGGTGGCATGGTACAACAGAGTATCAAAATCCCACTATGCCACTTGGGAAACCATAGGGATAGCCGATGCCCTGTCATTATCATTATCTCCTCTTGAGAAGAACGAGAACATCTTGAAAACCATCGGCTACTTCTGGTCTGATGCACTGAACTGCTTTATGTTTGGTCATGGCCCTATGACACCAACCTTACTGGATGTGGCCATGATCACGGGGCTGGACATTGCATCCCCCAGCCCTTCTGCATTCAAACTGCCAAAAGTCCCTTTCACCCTTTCCTCCAAAAAAGGTGTACCAGCTGGGGTGCCTACCTTAATCGTTACATGAAAAACAAAGGCCCCGTGACGGAGAGGGAGCACACGACTTTTCCGAATTTCTGGCCGGAGCACTTCATATTCCGTGGCCCATCACTTGCTCCTACCAAGAATTACCTCTCCCTGGCTTATGAACTTGCTAAAGGCACCCAACTCGGCCTAGGCAAACTATTCCTTGGAGAGATTTATCGATCCCTTCAACTGATGTCTGTCAAATTGTTCCATCGAAAGACAGATCAAAGCGGCGGCCCTGGTGGTTCATTCAGTTGTGGGCACAACTATACTTCCAAAACCAAATACCAGACTTCCCACCACTGACCACCTGCACCTTTCCGGATGTGAATGGAAAGGAAATCCGATGCACCAGCTACGGCCAAGCCCTATATGGTCTCCCGGGCAGCAGGCTGATCCCCAAGGAAGCAGCAGGGTGGTTCAAGATTTTCTTCCAAGGTCTGGACGACCCTCTGTTTGATCCTTATACTGAATCGGCAAACTTTGAAAACCCCGTTTCTTTCCGATTGGACGACCTTGCCGGTGACGCCGGCACACAGCATTTGTACTCCATCATGATTCGCCCTTGCTTCCTCCCTGTTGGCATGAGTACCTCGAACCGGATCACAAAGCCCGGTTATGAGTGCTACCAACCGGTAGTGGCAGCCCGACAGCTTGGACTCGGACAGGTGCCTCCACACTTCTTCCTACACCATCTGACAGCAAGTAGAGCGGACCTGCCTGACATCATCACTGCCCAAAGGTGTTATACCTTCTTTGATGCTTTGGCCATCCCAATCCCTCACGACCTCCGTTTCTCCTTTACCACCGATGGTTTTGAGACTTGGTGGTCTATGTGGAAGACCCACGTCTTCAGGAAGGCTCTAGGACCGCTGCTGAGAGAGCTTGACGCCGAATATGACATCCCTGCAGACCAGGTACCATTACTTAAGCATCTCTTGTAACCGCACATAGCGATCACCTGTGACTTGATTCATTCTCCTGGCAGCAACAAGATGGTCCGGCTCCCACACAAACCGACGGTTCCCCTTTCGTATTCCTTCCTCCGGCACCAGTGGTCCTCTTCTGCCAGAGCTCACCACCCCTGAAGAAAGTCATAATGCAGAGTCAGCCGATTTCACCGAAATCGGCTGCTAAGAGTAAAGCATCTTCGGGGCCGGTTGCCCCCCGAGCCTCGACTCAGGCGAGGACGGCAGTGAGGAAGGTGGCTGCCAGGAAAACCCTGAAGCGTAAAGCTCCGGCCCAAGAAAGCTTGCATGTAAGTTGATTCAGACCCTGTAGGCATTTGTCCACCTCTGAAAATTTGTCCTCAACCTGCTTGTATTCTTTCCTACAGGCCTCCACCGAAGAAACCTCCAGCGGGGCCGAAGAAACCAGTCAGGGGGACTCAAGCTCGGGTAATTCCGAGAGGTCCACCACCCAGAGCCAGACGGCTTCACCAGCGCCGGCTTCCAAGAAAAGGTCGATCCCTGAACCTCCTGCCCCCAAGCCCCGACCAGATCGGGGTCACGCACGAAGCGTCGCTGTGTTAAAAGGGCTCGCAAGAACCCACGAACCTCTTCATCCAGCCAGGAGGTCTCAAATGTAATCATCTTCTCGATCATACTTCACGTTTTCCGGTCGTTACATATAGATCGGCTAATCGCCTCCCCTTGCAGGCCGAAAAAACTTCTAGCGGAGACGTTGAGGAGATACAGATACCGTTCGCCACTCTGGACCTGGCCACCTCAGCGGTGGCGGCTGCCCAAATGGTTAACCCATCTCAGTCCACCGAAGAGCCGATCGTTACTGCATCGGCTGTCCCCCCTTCCTTGGGAGAGGTATGTCTTTCTTCCTTGGCTCCATCAATTCCACCATTGCCTGCTAAACTCACTTTGTTTGCCTTGCCAGGGTTATGATCTTTCGAGCTTGCTTTCGTTCGATCCAGAATCCATCGAACCAACTTCTTCCAAGGCAGGTGGGGAGCCGATCCCCAGTACAGTCCGTGGTCCACTCCAGCGCCTCAAAGATTTGCTTTCTGCCCAAACTGAGACTTTGATTGAAGATTCCGCGGAGGCCAAAGGCATTCTCGAGGATATCCAGCTTCATCTCCCCATGACCCTGCAAGTGAAGCTCTGGCCCGCTGTTACCCTGCCGGTCTTTAAGTCAAGGGTGCAATCGGCTCGCCAAAGGATTGCTCTTCGCCACTCCCAACTTCCGCTGAGGGCCGATATTGCTGAAAAATGTCGACGGCTCAATGAGAAGAAGGCTGCTCTGGACGCCAAGACGGATACCTCTGCTACTCGTGCTGAACTCGAGACCCTGCGCAAGGAGCTGGAGGATCTTGAAGAGAGGGTAAGGGTGACCAAACAGCTCATCCAGGACAAGGAAGCCCTTGTTGCCCGTTCTCAAGACGAAGCAAAAGGCCTCACGGCCGGTCTGAAGACCGATCTGGCTGAAATCCGTACCCTGAGCAATCAGCTGGTGACGGGTAAGGACGAGGATGACAAGGCCGAGATTGCTGAGGCGGATCGCGTCCGTGTCGACGCCATTCTCGCCCTCGGTGTGTTTCTTCAGTAGGGCCTTCAGAGACAAATGATGTTTCATTGGACTGGATCTTTCTGTACTTGCTACAATTTTTTTTTTTTTACTGGCCGATTTTCCATCGGCTCCCGACATTTTCTCGCCCATGCGTCTGTTTGATAACCATATGCACCTCCCCCGAGCCGAATCTGACAGTGATCGCGGATATCGGCTTTGTATTATGTCCATGCGCCGTACTCGTACCTCGGCTCCGTTGGGATTCGTGTAGCCGACGTGGCCGCCGATCGTTAGATCATTGAAACCAAACAGACCGTGTAGTGAGAATAATCTTGGCTGACTCGCTGGATCGAAGCGCTCCATGAAGGTCTCGTAATATCCCTCGTGTAATGCTGGAGCACTAGGCTCCGTCGGGAGGACGAGCACCGCGTTCGTACCGGCCGATGTTTCGTCATCGGCTTTCCTTTGCTCGAGGTCCCACCGGGCGTGCCAGAATGTGTTGATCGCCAAAACCCACCGGCGGGCAGCGGCCTGTCAACACGGTAGAGCCGGGAAGAGCCTAGAGCTGCGGCTGGCTGAGACCCCTCCGAGCGATGGCCCGCAATGCTCTTCTGGTCACACGCGGCGATGCGAAGTGCAAGGGCGTGCCACCTGACCTATACCTGGTCAGGAAGGTGATGGGGATGCCTCGCTTAGTTCCTGCATGGCATACACGTAAACATTAAATACGAGCCTCGATCGGCTCTCGAGTTATCCCGTGAATCGGCTCAAAGAGCCGATCCACCCATGATCCGTACGGGGTGCACGAATACTTGGTGATCCTGCTTGATCAAGATAAAGCTAATGAGATCTACGACGATTTAGGGTTTTCACCGCATAATCGGATCATCCTACTCCAGGTTGGGCCTCGCGGCCACGCACGGTGCTCATAAGCCGATCCTAAACAAGGCCAAAGAACCAACAATGATGTTGATCCGCGGAACATCCTGTTTAGGACTTGCGAACGCCACCCTACGTGCCACTGGATCCTCCCCCCCTTTGTAAGGCCTAACTATTGCAGATATTAAACTAATCCTTGCATAACAAGGAGCAATCGTAACGGATCAGATCTACTAAATAAAGAACAAGCAGGGTGCCGCCCCCACACCCGAGATAGGCGTGAGGGCGGCTAGACATGCAAGGGTTGCACTACGTAAGCATGTTATACGGAGAACTATGCTAACCCTAACACATCTATGATAACTACGTTGCCCGCCATCAAAGGCGCTTCAGTACGGGCAACGCATGAACAACGTGGAGCTTGTGCTGCCTAGATCGCAAGATGCGATCTAGGCAGCATGTCGCTTACCTGATTGAAACCCTCGAGACGAAGGAGTTGGCGATGCGCCGAGATTGGTTTGTTTTGGGGTGAACGTTGTGTTGTTGTTTATTCCATAAACCCTAGATACATATTTATAGTCCAGCGGACTTTCTAATGTGGGAATATCCCACCGTGCACGATACAAACTCTAACTTTTGATCTAAGATACGATCTAACAAATTACAGATAAATGGGCAACCTAGCCCAACTTTGCATATAAGGCCGATCTTCGTATTTTCTCCATATATAACCTTCAAGCTTATCTTGATCATGGCCCACCTCCGATTTGGTCAAATTCTGGTGATAACAAATACATATTTGACAGCAGTATATATTTACAACGCAGTTCATATTTATACAGTATTACATGCAATATGAGAAGCACATAGAGAGCCAAGTTTCATTTCGGTATCAGTACACAAATACGCAAGTCTCGTTTCGGAATGTGTTGATTCATACAACACATGTGCATATGCAACACCGAACGACGAAGTTTCACAAAGTTAGAAGTCTTGGTACATAGTCGTCACAAGTATCGTCATACACCTCACAATGTAGGTCCTAACCTAAACTAGAATCACATAGAACATGACCAACATGGTCATGACCATCATCACGAAGGCCATGGTCTTCATCCGGTTCCTCCTCATGTCCCTCATCTCTCCCGCTAGATAACGGGCGTATCTTCCTTCCGCCTCCACCCTAGTGGGGTATCCCTTGTAGCCGTTGCCGCTGAAACGGTGCACCTGTCTCCGACGAGTCCTCCCGATCGTCGTAGACTCCAGGAACCCTCCCCTTGTACACGACATATGTCGTCGGCATCTCCATTCACAAGACAAGTAAAACGTTAGTACCAATGCAATGAACAAGTGCCAACTCAAATAAGAGACAAGTAGTATGAACTAAATAGCATGTGCCTCATACTTTGTTGGTCGAAATAAATAATAACATACAGGGATGGGGTTAGTGAGGCTAGGTAGGATGCACAATAGATTGATATTTGTGGCCATCACACCAAGCCTCACCGGCCCCACCCCGGAGTGTACAAGTGACCGAACATTTTAATCATCGGCCAATGCAATTAAGAAGTGCGAACTCAAATAGAAGACAAGTAGTACGAATTAAATAGCGTGCCTCATACTTTGTCGGTCGAAACAAATATTAACATCCAGGGATGGAGTCGGTGAGGCTAGGTAGGATGCACAATAGATTGATACTTGTGGCCGTCGCACCAAGGCTCACCGGCTCCACCCCCGAGTGTACGATTGACCGAACATTCTAATCATCGGCGAACTCCAAATACGAGGCAAGTAGTGGTCGAGTAAATGCAAATAATTATTAAGCTATGTACGCCATAATCTTGAAATATATAGCAAAGTAAATGAAACTACGGACACATGTTCACATGCACATTCATACAACTAAATAAAAGCAACTAGTCGATTCTATGGGAATATATAGCAATTATTACGAGTACGGAAGTTCAAGGACATATCGTTCAAGCTTTAGCAAGTGTTCCCGTCGTAGGATCAGGTTGTACGCCTAGGGGGAATGGACGGCAGCCCTCAAGCGAGTTGAACGGCCTCTCATCACGCGACATCTCCAAGCGGAGGTCTATCTCGTCATTAGGTGGTAGACCATAGCCGTAGAAGAACTCGCCAGACCTATTGTTGACATCCTGCAGGATTATCGTGCAAATGAACTGCTGGATGCGACCCCAGTTCTTTCTAATCTCTCTATCAGGGACATCCACCATGTTTGCAAACCTGTTTCTGAGATTCTCTGGCAGCAACATGTCATCTGCGTACTTTATGTACTCCTGCATCTGAAGGATGGCGTACCACGCGTCCATCCCATTGTCGGGCGTCGATCGCCCGAGGCAGGGGAAGTTGGTTGTGTGGGTTAAGACCAAGCCTCCTCGGGATTTCCTCTCTACTTTGAGGGGGCCTGCCTTGTTGGCGAAGCCGGTGAGAGCATCATTGAGAAGGGCCCTGATGTGGGAGTAGTCTTTCTTGCGGTCCCTACCCGAGTCGAGATAGGCTGCATGCGAGTGTTGCGGGTGCACGACGATGAGGGTGCAGAACTTGTCTCTGCGGAAAACACACGGATTAACCTTTGGAAATGCAAATGGAGATATAGGATAGAATGGTGATGGGGGACTAGCGAGTGATTACTTACTCGGGGAAGTAAGGGATGAGAATGGCGCCCTTCTTAATGTTCGCCGGCATGAAATCCTCGACCTGCTCGGGTGGCAATCGCGCGATCCCCGGGGTTGCGGATGATGCTCTCCCGCATATAGAAGGGGTCCATTATCGCGATGGTCGGCGTCCCCTCCTTAACAATCTGGGAAGACAAGCTAAGAGCAACTAGGCGAACCACACTAAAGTGGAGCGCTTGCATGCGATAGATGCTGAAGATGTCGTTGAACCGGATGAAGCACAAGTCCGCGGGGTACTTCTCGACGAAGTTCATGCCAGTTGGCACCTTCGCCACGAAGAGAGGGTAACCGAGGATCTTTTGATTTGAGAAGAAGGTTCTCCACATGCAAGACAGTCTCATGCAAGCTCCTCATATCCGGGGTGAGTTTCTTCACGACATGCTCCGGCAGACATCGGTTGACCCAAGTGATGCGGAGGTCGCCAATTGTTTGGCAACTTGTCAAGGAGTGGGACCTTGTCCTTGGATTTGGCCGCCGCCGCCTTGTCTTGGGCGTCCTTCTTATTTTTCCTCTTCCTCTTCTTGGGTTGTACTGATGGACCCTCCATCGCCGTAGTGGCCGTAGCACGGAGTGTGTTTGGGCTCAACATATTTTTGACGGCGGCGGTGGCGACCTCCTCAGGATTTTCCTCCTCGGCCGTTTCTTGAGAATCGAACAGCTTCTTGGAGCACACATATTTCAAGCCCGGCGCATCCTCATGGACAACTTGTGAAGACGTAGGAATATCCCATTGGAAGTTGTCACGTTCGTATTCCTCGGCCTCCGGCGCAGGCTGGCTGTTGTGGTGGGGCGCCGACCTCCGGCGCAGCTGGCCGTTCCGGTGGGGCGATGACCACGGGCGCCGCCGGGCTGTCGTGGAGGGACGCCGACATGTGGCGCCGCAAGGTGCTTGTCTTTGCTTGCCGTCGACCCCGAGTAGGTGTTGATCCGAATTAGGGTCTTCGGCCATAGCAGTACCCAACCCTTCGGTGAGGCCAGATTCAACGGGCTATCGTCATCGGCACCATGCGGTTGATTAGGAGGAAACAAATCCTCATAGCCCGGTAACGCCCGATCCACTTCAACCCGGTAAACGTCATCCGCCATATCTCGTGTGTGCCACTTCTTATCCAGGGGCCGAATGATGGACCCCCTCGCGACGTCTTTGAGTTCGTCGTTTACTCTCATCAAAAAGGTGCATGGCGTCGAGAGCGCCTGCGAGAACATGTGTATGGCGTTAGAGAGAGGGCAAGGATGACGAAACTAATATATTAACTTGATGTACACATTAGTTAATTACCGTGAGGGCGTTGAGCTCGGCTAATGTCGACGGGCCAGCACATGCGGCGGCGGGCGTGCATGTGACGGAGGGGCTGCTACCCGGCATGGACGGTGAATCCCTAGCACCAGCAACATTGCCGGCGGCCGGAGGAGTCTCCATTATAACATTGTCATTGCCGGCGGACGGCGGCACCATCGAGTTGCTGCCGTTGAAGCTAACCACTTGCATTTTCGGGGGGGGGCCTTGTTTGCCACCCTCATACCACGCTTGTAGAGTGTTGAAATCTGCTTGGACTCCAGCGGTGACTTCAGCTTTGACTTCAGGTACGAGTGTAGCTTTGAGTTGCGGTACCAGTTGCGGTACCAAACCAGCTTGGACTTGGGCTAGGATTGACTCCCTCATTTCCTCTGCCTCCCGCTGCTTCCTCTCATTACGCGCATTTTTATCGGCCGCGGACGACAAGCCATAGTGACCATGCTTGTAGCCTGTACCGGCGCCGACCACACGGCCTCTATGCGGCCTTCTCGTCGGTGAATGCTCATTAACGATGTTTAGCGCCCGTACGAGAGGCTTGTCCCAGGCTACCCTGCCCGTCGACGCCTGGGACGAGGAGCCTTCGTCACCTTGGGAGCCTTGAGAAAGTCTTTGTCTTTCTTCTTCCTACGGAAGAAACGCGAACCATTTAGAAATGTTGCTACTATTATATGAACGATACTTGATCTAATAAAACCGGTAAATTGCTTACCAGTTTTTTCTCCAACGCTAGGACCTTCTGGTCGTTCGTGAACCAAATTATGTCGGTTACGACCTTCGGGTCCGTGACAAGTTCCCCGGTTAGTTTCTTCTTATGGTACCGGGACCTGATGAATCTTCTTTCAAGCGGGTCCTTGTACTTGAGCCAGGGGTTCTCAATGCCGGCATTTACATACGCCTCATCCTCCTTCGCCCAATAGGGCTCCTTTCCCTCGTACCCACGGCTCCCAAGGTTGTGGTTGCCGATGTTAAGCTCCCGCATTTCCTTCCCCCACAACTTGCGATTCTTGGTTGCTTGTAGCTCTTCATTGGCCACAAAAGCATCAAAGTCCGCCTGGGTGACATGCGGAAAGGCGGAGTGGACCTCTTTGAAACCTTTGCCCTCAGCATTCAGCTTCCGCACCATGTACTTATAGCTGCTGAGGTGTTTGGTGAACTTCAGGATGGCTTGTGAGTTCACAATGTTGTTGGTTTGATGACTGGAGGCGTAGTCGCCTAGGAACTTGTATCGTGCGTGCAACCTCGCAATGAGCTGGGCTCGCAAAGGCGCTTTGCTCTCAGCTCGGAGGTCCGTCTCGTTGAGATTGACGACCTCTCGGAGGATACATGCCGGTTGGTTGCCGTACCCCTTGGCAACATCCTTAGGCTCCACCGGCAAACCACCGGCGGGGTCCACCTCTCGTGGATCGTGTCTCCCGCCGGTGCCGACCGTGTTTTGGCGCCTTGCCTTCCGCGGCCTCTTGGCTCCACTTGTCCCGGTGCCAGTACTCCCAGCGGCGCCGCTAGGATCGTCGCCGGTTGCCTCATCGCCGCTAGGCTCGTAGGTACTACCCCCGGCGGCGGCGCTTGCCTCATTGCCGCTCGGCTCGTCGGCACTACCCCCAGCGGCATCCTCCATCTCATGGTCCTCGTCGCCGCCAACACCAGCGGCCTCGGCATCCTCCTCCGTCCTAAAGAAGTGCCTATTGTAGTGCTCCTCTAACTCTTCTTGAGACGACATGGTGGCTTGCACTAATAGAAGATGAAAAAGAGTTAGAATTCACGGAAAAATTCGGCATGACCTTTGCTAAAAATTGGTCATGCCGAGTGCTAGAATTGCCGGAACGGAAATGAATCGACATTCCGGCACTCAATAGCAACTCAATCCCTGCAAATGTACGTAAATGCAAAAAGAAGACCATATACTTTAGCACCATTTCATTCTTGATCATTTAGTGTGGAGAGCAGCACCATTGCATCAGCATGCACAGCACCATATACATCAGCATACACAGCACCATATACATCAACATGCACTTAATCATTTCATATACATCATCATGCACTTAACATCAGCAGCACCATGCCAGTAGCATGCATTTCATTTTCAAACCAGAGAACAAATTCAGTAGCATGCATTTAACCAGAGACACAAAATCATTTTATATGCATACTGAATTCCTGACACAAAATCATTTCATAGCACTTACAGTAGCATAAAATAGCACTTGTTCTTACAGTAGCACCAGCTATGTTTAACAGTGTACATCAGTTGACAGCATCCATTTAAAACCAGAGAATGAACATAGCACTTGTTCTTTTTAAATGAACCAGAGAATGAACATATCACTTGTTCTTTTTAAATAAAGTAAACCTACTGCTAGTGAATAAATGTGAGGCATTTTATGTATTCAAAAATAAGAAGCAAATACCAATGAATTTTTGCATATCAACCAATGAATTTTATATATCAACCAATTCTTGGCAGTAGGCATTTAAATGAAGAACCACTACTGCATATATAGCAGCAGTAGCAACTGCTGCTATAAGTGGAATTAAAGTGGAATTAAAGTGACATTCCTTCACCTTGTACATGCACTGGCCAATTAACTAAACAAAATCAATTTTCATTTTAGCTACTGCAAGTAAAATCAATTTTGAGCCAAACCTCTATTTCATTTTCTTTTTTTGGCAGTAGGTAATGATGCATTTTCATTTTGAACCAAATTAATTTACAACCAAGTGAGCATGCATGAGCATTTTGAACTAAACAATTGAGCATTTTTAACCAGTAGCAATTTATGGCAGCATTTTTGCATTTCATTCTTGTTAGGAGCATGAGCATGAGCAAGCAATTTTGCATTTCATTCATATTATTAGCATGAGCATGCAACACCTACAGTGGCAGCAATTCATTTTGTATATCAACATTTCATTCTTGTTATTAGCATGAACCAGAGAATGCATTTCATTAGGCATTTAAATGAACCAGAGAATGCATTCTTGCTATATATGAACCCTAAAAATTTAATAAACATGAATCAAGAATTTAAATGAACCAGTAGTAGCATTTGCTACTGCCAACTAGTGTTCATTTCATTTAAATGAACCATGTACTGCTAGCAAATTTTATTAACTAAACCAACATATATAAAGTTCATTTTCAACATATATAAAGTTCATTTTCTTTTTTCCTACTGCAACCTGCAACTAAATCAAGTGACATATATATGGTTCATTTTAAAATTGGTTTAGTTTCAAACAAGAGAGCATACAACATACAGAGCTTGTACCCACTTATAATAGCATGGACTGCAACAACAAGATTATCCAGAAATTCTTCTATGCACCAACAATATCATGCATTATTCCAATATCAGCCATTCTTCTATGAACATAAAGAACCAAAACCAGAGAACAATACTGCTAGCATTTGAAGCTACTGCTAGCTTTTCAAACCAATTTTAGCATTCAAACTTCCTTTTTGGGCAATTTTGTTGGACATCAAATTTAAATTAAGTAAACAAACTTCCTTTTTTGCTACTGCTAGCAATTAACCTCCTTACTGCTAGCAATTAAAATTTGCATTTCTTGCAATGTTAACCAAAGGTAATCATCCATGAACCAGGGTATGAAAAAAGCATTAAATTTTACTGATGCCATTCTTGCATTTTAGCTAAATGAACCAGGGTATTAAACACGAATTAAATGAACCAGGGTATGAGACGAGGAAGAACCCTAACCGGCTTGGGTCACCGGAGATGAGGAAGAACCCTAAACAGAGAGGGAAGGGGGAGGGAAGGGGAGAGGGAAGGGGAGAGGGAAGCTCACCAATGGCGCGCGGCTCCTTCTTCTCCAACGGCGGCGCCGACGTCCCCTCGCGCGGGCAACCTTCTTCTCCAATGGTGCACGGCACCTCCTTCTCCACGGGTCTTTCGCGGCGGCGTACGGGGCAGGTGGTGGGGGATGGTCGAGGGGATGGTGGAGGGCGGTGGCGGGGCGCAGAACGGTGGCGCTCGAGAGGGGGACTTGAGGTGGCGACAGAACGGCGGCGCTCGATCGACGGTGGGGGTTGGAGATGTGGCTGTGCGGGGAGAAGGAAGAAGGGGAAAAAAGGTTAAGTCCTAATTACAGCTGATCCAGGGTTATTGCCGGCGCACCACATACCTGGTTCGCCGAGGACAAGTATACCCCCGGCGAATTAATAAGCCTGGTGCGCCGGCAATAACCCTGGATCAGCTGTAGTATTTTTTTCTCTTTATTGTATGTTTCTTTTCTTTTACCCCAAAAATTTATTTCTTTTCTCTTTATTGTATGTTTCTTTTCTTTTACCCCAAATACTGTAGTATTTTATTTTTCTTATCTTTTCAAGATAATAATGAAGCAATATGCATGAGTTATGTAAAAACATGAAGATATATATATGAGTTATATATACATACACAAAATATTGACCAACACAATATTAATTAGTCATACATAAAATATTGGCCATGACCATATGAGTAGTTATGAATTACACAAAATATGAGTTATAGATTGCAAATAAATTTTTACATCATTGATTGAGAAGAGTGTTTCGCTTTCTTCTTGCTTTTCTTGCTCGTCGTTGAATAATTTAGCCCCGTGTCGTGACTTCTTCTTTTGAAGGGTCGACCTGACCTCGGTAGCGTGGTCCTGCTTCTTCTTGTGGTGTATGTTGTGTCTTCGTCCTCGGATTCTTCCATCATTGGGTCTCCGACTTGTCCTTCGAAGTCTTCCTCGTTGGCGACTCCATCCATTCCGACGATGGTCCTCTTGCCTCTCCTCACGATAACACGGCTAGGCCTGGATGGGTCGGTTATGAAGAAGCATTGGTGCACGTGTTCCGCCGGTACCCATGGCTCATTCTGCGCGGTGGCGTTCGTGGACTTTGATTTGTTGGCTTCGGGTAGAAACATGGTGGTGAAATACCGGTCTTCTTTTCGACGCTCTTAGCCCATCCGATACGGAACATCGGCACTTTCTCCCCAGCGTAGCTAAGCTCCCAGATTTCCTCGATTCTTCCGTAGTATCTAGTCTTTACGTCACCCGTCCGAGAATCCATCGTTACCCACGAGTTACGGTAAACACTTGTTCTTGTCTTTTTCTTCCGTGTAGAATGTGTACCCGTTGATATCGTACGCTTGGTAAGTCATGATGTTGGGCGCGGGGCCATGTGACAAGGCCAATACTAGTTTATCCTTGTCGGAATCCATTGGTGGGGGATTAGCATCAATGTGGTCTTTGAACCAGCGCGCGAAAGAGGAGTTGTGCTCTCGTATATTTCTGCTTCCGTCATCATCGGCTTGCCACTGTTCTCTATCATGGTTTTGTGCTCTTTCAACCAAGGATCGATCAAGTCAATGTGTTGTAGCGCTACTAAGTTGGCCACTGTCAAAGTCGGAACTCCGACCCGGACATGTGCACGTGCGAGTTCCTTCCTTCCATTTTTGTGGCCTACTCCCTCGAACCTACGAGAGGTACTTGTTTTGAGGCAAACCAACAGGGTCCTCGATGTCTAGATAATTCGTGCGAAAGAGATGCACTCTTCGGTGAGCCAGCCACGTACGATGCTTCCATCTGGATGTGACCTGTTACGAACGTATCCTTTAATGACCCCATTCATTCTTTCAAACGGCATCATGTTGTGTAAGAATGCCGGCCCTAGATCGACGATATCATCCATGATATGGACCAACAGATGGACCATCACGTCAAAGAATGCGAGCGGGAAGTACATCTCCATCTCACATAGGATCACCACGATCTCTTCCCGGAGCCTTGCGAGTTTCTTCACGCTTATCGACTTCCGAGTTATGACGTCGAAGAAGTTACGGAGCCCGATCAGCGTTGCACGGACATGGTCATCCATTATACCTCGGATTGCAACCGGAAGAATCTGCGTCATCATCATGTGACGGTCATGAGACTTCATGCCGCTGAAGTTTCGTTTCTTGGGGTCCATGTATCCGCTTATTAGCCGGAGTAACCGAAGGGCACTCTGACTCCTACAAGGCAATTGAAAAATTGATCGACCTCGGCCGGACTAAAAGTGAAGCAGGAGGGGGGACAGTAATAGTCTGGCTGCTTAATCCTTTTGCGCTTCTGACCGCCGTCCGCCTCCTCCTCCGATTGTCCCTCTTGGGCCGGCGGGATCTGAAGCTCTTCCCTGATGCCCAAAACTTTCGAGGTCCTGTCTTGCTTTCGGCCCATCTTTGGTCCGGTCCGGCATGTTGAGAAGAGTGCCAAGCAAGCTCTCGCACACGTTCTTTGTAATATGCATGACATCAAGGCGGTGAGGTGTATCGAGAATTTTCCGAGTACGGCAAGTTCCAAAACACGGACCTCCTTTTCCATACACCAATGAGCGGCGTCGTTTCCTTTTTCTTCTTCTTCTCTCCAGGCTTTTGACGAATCTTTCCCGGCGCGGGGCACTCCTTCCAACCTTTCGGTAATGTATCGATCTCTTCGCCGCTCTTCTTACGTGGAGGTCCTCGGGGTTCATTTGTACCATCGAACGGATCTCCACGCTTTCTCCACGGGTCGGTTTTCGTAGCCACCTTCGATGCCCCATGTAAACTGTTTTCGAAGAGCCGGGATCCTTACCAAGCTGCAAAAACATTGTCTCTTCCATGCACCGACACATGCCTTGTGTCCATGGCACACTCGGCACGAAATGTAACCGTATCCGAGGTAGTCCTGCACCGTCGTGATCAACGCGGCTCTCAAAGGGAAATATTCTTCCGCGACGGCGTCCCATGTATCTACCCCTTCCTCCGCCCACAACGTTTCAAGCTCCTCCTTTAATAGTTCGAGATACATGTTGATATCGTTTCCTGGGCCGTGTCGGCCCTTGAATTAGCATACTCATCTCGTATGTACTTCCTCTTCATGCACAGCCAGGGCGGGAGGTTGTAGATCCATACAAACACGGGCCATGTGCTATGTGTGCTTGCTCTGGTTTCCGAACGGATTGAATCCGTCCGTGCTCGCACCCAACCTGATGTTTCGGGATCTGCCCCAAAACTTCCGAATTCATTGTCTAATGCTTTCCATCGGCTTGCATCGGAAGGGTGCGTCGGCACTCGGGTGCTCAATCCGCTCTTTATCATTCAACACTGCCTCCTTTCTTTTCGCGTGCCGGCGCATGAGCTTTGCTTCCTTGCGGTCCGCGTAGAACCGTTGAAGCCGGGGGCGAGCGGGAAGTACCACACAACTTTCCGAGGAGCTTTCTTCTTCCCTTTCTTGTACCGTTCAGCTTCACACACGGGACATTTGGTCTTGTCCATGTGCTCCTTGCGATACATGATACGAGTCGTTGATGCAGGCGTGATACTTTTCGTGGGGTAAGTCGAGAGGGCACGTGATTCTCTTGGCCTCGGCTAGACTACCGGGACACGTGTTCCCGGCGGGGAAGGAGATCTTTCACGTATTCCGGGATGTCGTCGACGCTTGTGTCCGTCCATCCGTGTTTCGCCTTCATCCGCAGCACATCGAGAGCTACTCTCAAGCGAGACTCCCCCAACCCGCGACCTGAGTCGTACAACGGAGTATTCGAGTCTATCTCGAGTTGCTCAAGCTTTGATTTCCGCTTGGCGCCTTTCGTCTTTTCGAGAAGCAGATCTTGAAGATGAGGGTCCCGCACGGCGAAGCTAGCGGCACCTCTTCGTCGTCGTCAAGGTTATTGTCGTCATCAAGGTTATTGTCGTCGTCAAGGTTATCGTCATGTGCGACAAACTCTTCATCGTCATCAGTATCATGATGCCCTCCTTCTTGCCGGCCATTTTTACCACCTGCCGCCGTCGCCCCATTGACCTCCGCGCCATCATCACTCATCCATTGAGTGTGTCCATGCATGAAACCATTAGTGAGCAGGTGCCCCTGCAATTTGCCTGAATACGGGTCAAATCATTTCCCTCGTTTGCATCTCCGGCACGGACACAATACCTCCGTGCGGTTATTTTCATACATGTCGATGATCGCGTGTTTCAGATATCTCATCATGATGCTTTCACTCATCTCGATAACCATTATCGCCTGCATGGTAAGATTACATAATTCATTAGAACCATGCATCCGTCGGTAGTTTTCACGGAAAATTTCGGCATGACCTTCCTACACGGTAGGACATAGGAGCGCCAGAAATGTGCCGAAACGGAAACTTGAAGAATCAACATTTCGGCGCAACGTTGGCAACTCATTTTCAACGCCAACACACACACAAGCACAAGCACAACATATATATATGCCACACACGAGAGCTTTTCTTCAAATGTCCAACATACATCGATTTCATTCCTTAATTTGTTCATTAATCACCTATTTGTTTGATATATTCGTCGATAAGATCGAGACGACGCGCCGCGACAATGGCGTATGGAAGCCGACTTTCTAGATCTAGATCTAGATTGAGCGGTCAATGCGGGATAGTAGATCTAGATCTACATAGGGGGATGTGGGAGATGCATGTAGGAAGGGAAGATTTGCTCAAAAAATATGATTTTGTTTGGTCAAATTGGTGAAATTGGGGATAGAAATGGGCAAAAATGAGCTGGGTTGGGAGAAGGCTCGGGTTTGTGTGGAGGAGTGGAGTGGTAGTAGTGGGGGGAGTGGTTGTTGAGCAGAAATAACTGCCCGGGTTACGCCGGCGCACCCCGGGCTAGTGCGCCGGCAGCACATACCCTTTCGGCTATATCACCCCCGGGCCAGGCCCAAGAATCATTGCCGACGCACCGGCCCAGGGGTGCGCCGGCAATAGCAAATTTTCCACCGGCGCACCACTGTGCCGGTGCGCCAGCAATGATTCTTGGGCCTGGCCCGAATCGGCCGGGGCCATGCCGGAAATAGCGCCGGCGAGTCTTTCCCCGAGGTGCGCCGGCAGTAGTCCTTCATCGCCGGCGCGGCTGAAATGTGGTGCGCCGGCAATCCTTTCCACCGGCGCATGTCCAAGGTGGT
>NC_061514.1:322994555-323008691 GCF_022539505.1 Lolium rigidum
AACAAGCTCCACAACATTCGATGTTCATATTTAAATAGGGATTTCTATTTTCGTGCCCTCAGGTCCTTAGTTGTACTCAGTTTTCCCCAGCTCCTTAGTTTTTCCTCAGTTTTCCCCAAGCCCTTGTTTGAAACCCGCAGAAGCAGCTCAGACGGCAGGATTCCCGTTTAGTTGACCGTTCTGTCACGTGTGGGGCCACATCGTGTGGGGCCGCGTCATGTGGGCCCGCGTCGCGTGGGGCTGGTAGAAAGGGACCGCGTGGGACAGGACGAGAAGCGTTTGGTTGCACGTGAGCAGGAGCTGGGTTCTGTCTCTCTCGGCCCCAAATTGGCATTATTAAGTGCACCTTTTTCCCTCTTTCTCTCTCGTCCTTTTCACCAAATTAGTATAAAATCTAGAGAAGCTTGCATTTCTGACTTTCTTCAATTATTTGTGCCTTTTGGCCCTCGTTGTTTGCCCAATATGGCAGCAAATCTAGTACTCCTCTGGTCCATATGTATGTAGTTAAATCTAGAAGCAAATCTCCAGGATAATGTACGATAAATTCACAGTCAAAGTAAATCAAGAAAACTAAGTACGGCCAACAAAATATAGTAGACTAGGGATAGATAATCCCTAGATAATATGGATAGATAATAAGCTGCATACACAGCAGCCAACATAGTAACAGGTTCTTCACAGCACCATCATACTAACATAACAACAAGGGATCCCTAGCTAACAACAAAGGGATCCCAACAACAAACTAGGAGGCAGCAGCAGCAACACACGTCCAGGACTCCGCCTACCCCATCTGGCTCTTCCTCCACTTGTTGCTCTTGCTCCCCTTGGGAGCCTTGGGCTTGAGCAGAGGCATGCGCCCGGCGGAGATCTCCACCCGCTGCAAGCTGCGGAGGTGCATGCCGAGCGCCCTGTGCTTGGCGCGGAAGGAGTGGACGTTCACCGTCGTGCCGACCTTGGGGAAGGTGGTGCTGATGTTCTCAGCATGCGTGACGAGGCAGTTGAAGTCCGTGGCGCCGAGTCTCCTGGTGCAGAAGGGGCACCTGTAGACCTCCTTGGCGAAGTAGGAGATGTACTGGCCGACCTGCAGCCTCCGCAGCACCTGGCGAGTCTTGACGTCCTCCTCCTCCTCGTCGCTGCCGACGTCGCTGCCAGACATCTGATCCATATCAAACAGAAACTAGTGAATGAGTTGCAACGATGACTAACGTACATGATAACAAAGTTAGGAAAAACAGAGTCAGCCTCAGTTAGAGTGGACATGATTATATATCTACAGGGAAGGTGTAAGCTGAACTAAAGCTCATGCACAACAGATTTGTACACAGCAATGGTTCGCTGAACCCTCCCTGTAAAAATTTGTGCCCAACCATTCATCATAGGCAAAGAAACAGATTCTAGATCTAAACTAGATCTGAACTTGAACACATTCGAGATTATTTGCAAAATTAAACAGTTGATATCTTTTGATTAGTGCATAAAATAACTGATTGAGATCCCATAATTACTTGCATAAATTAACTGATTGAGATCCAATATTACTTGCATAAATTAACCGAACAGCCGAACCCCAAATCTTAAACGAAATCAAGAAGTGATCAAAACAAAATGGAATAAAATCGGCGCAAATATTAGCCCAATACTCATCCATCTACGGATCCATCTACACCAGCAAAAATAGGGTTCAAAAAGGAATGGGGAACAAAAAAGGAAGCAAACCGTAGTTACCTCGTTCCATGGGTCCTCCAGGGGAGGTGTCGTAGGGGTTCGGGGGCGGGACGTACGGCACGGGGTCGTAGGGGTCCCATCCCGCCGGGATCTGACTGCCACCGGCGGCAGCAGCCTCCGATGCACCGGCGGCGGCGGCGACGTCCGTAGACGGGACGGCGCCGAAGATGGAGGCGTCGCGCTTCGAGCCTACCTCGACGATGGGATTGGCATTCTCCTTGTCCATCTCTCCGGCGGAGGAAGAGGAAGAGGGAGAGGGTTTTTGCTTTGGAGAAGATGATGGGACGTGAGAGAGTTGGCGATGCGTGAGCGAGTGAGAGTGACAGAGACAGTGCGAGGAGGCGTCTATAAAGGCGAGGGGTGGTTAATGCGACCCGCGTCCTTCGCGTGCACAGGTGCACGTCTGCACGTCTTGGACTTCTGCAACGCGACATGCGTCCACGATTGCACGTCTAGACTTCTCCACCGCGACCCGCGTCTACGCGTCAACAATTGCACGTGTCCTCGAGTCTAGCCCTGGAAATTTAGATATACTCAGGTATACCCTCGAGTCTTGTACTAGCATTTTTTGTGTGCTCAATTTTCCCCTCGAGTGCTAATACTGGCTAGTGCAATATACTCAGTTTTACCCTCAAGTGGCTGGTCAGCAGAGAGTCAACAAATGGGATTAACTAGTTAAATGAGTCATTTAATGTGCAAAAAAATCCGAAAAAGAGTGGCACTTACTCATGGAGTCTTTACCACAAATTGCCACTTCTCAAATCATAGATAAATCGTAGATAAATCAAGTTTTACCACAAATTGCCACTTCTCAAATCACCTAGTAGCTATGAAGGTGCATGGTTTTCCACAATAAGCCCTTCCCAAAACAGCTTCCCCCAAATCATACTTTGTCTAAATGAGGCCACAATTCTCACACCTGATGTATATTGGTATTGAAAATAGTTTGAGGTAGGCCAAGATGGGTTTCATTGTACAAAACACGCATTTTCCATTTTTTAAATCTCATATTTGAATCCCTTAGTCTATTTACTACTCAGGTGCCCTTGGTTTCTTGATAGTACTCGGTTTTGCCCTCTCTCTTCACAAATTCTCGCAGTACGTGCAACATCGCCCTGATTGGTCTATCCCATGTCACGCGGATCGTGCCCGCCGACCGTTGATCGTATGATATAGGGAACGGGCAGGATAACCCCTCTCTCTCTCTGTTGGCGGTTAATTAGCTTCCACCCTCTAAGTATGTTGAAGGGCGGTTTTCTGTATTATTTTTCACGCGCTAAAAATTATAAACTCTTTTAGGCGTTATTTTTCACGCAAAAAATGATAAACCATCACCGATTTGTTGTTGCCATTACTTTTCACGCAAAAAAAATGATAAACCATCACCGATTTGTTGTTGCCATTACTTTTCACGCAAAAAAATGATAAACCATCACCGATTTGTTGTTGCCATTACTTTTCACGCAAAAAATGATAAACCATCACCGATTTGTTGTTGCCATTACTTTTCACGCAAAAAATGATAAACCATCAACAATTTGTTGTAGCCATTACTTTTCACGCAAAAAATCATAAACCATCTATCTTTGTATAGAATGATAAACCTATCACGTACGATTTTTGAGGTCATTTAGAGAAGGCAGAAAAAACCTAATTTGTTACAAAAGTTTGGCATACATGATGGCATACCTATAACCACAAGGAATATCTAAAAGGGAAAGTTTCAGAAAATTTGAAATTTAGGGTGAAAATGATGCCATACATGATGCTGTTTTTCGAGGTTTTGACCTGAAAATCAATTGGGTATTATAAAGGGAAATAAAAAGTTTGAAAAATGTAAAAACGAAACAATCTATCTATCTATGTATAGAAGATCAGCTGTATGAAATTTGAGGTTATTTAGAGAAGGTAGAAATAATCACCTTGTTAGAAAAGCTGGTTTCAGCGAGACGAAACGGCATGCGCTTAAGCAAAGTGATTTTTTCGAACATCTCCAAATTACCCCAAATTTTCCATACATGATGCCATACGTGTAACAACAAAGAACCCTATCTAAAAAGTGTCAAAAAAGTTTGCCCAACCGTATAGCTCTATCAAAAAGAACCTCACCATGGCGCTAGTATAATTTTGGGATAGTTACAAACTTTCGTTACCTAACCTTCAACATGAAACTTGTTTCAAATTCATTTTGGCCTACAAGAAACAAATCCCAACTTGATTCGAGCACCACAGCCTCCAAACGATGCCGATGCCGATATCGGCATGGTCAGAATGGCTATGCTCGCCGCCACTGCTAGGTCAACGTCGGGATGCACCCTCAATCCCGTCCCCTCATTCGATCACTGACACACCAGAGATACCGCCGAGGCCAATGCCGAACGTACATGCTGATGCCAATGCCGAACATGCATGCATGCCGCTGTGGGCACGGCCACGCCGACCCGCTATGCTGGACGCCACAGACCGCCGCGAGGTCTTTCCCTTCGCCACCACACTCTCCTAGCACCCACCTATACACGCCGGAAAGGAGAGACACTAGTTTTCTCTACATTGCTCGCGTTCGTGTCCGACACGGTCAGTCAAAGTTTTGAGGTGGTCGTCGATGTCGTCGACCATTTCTTCTCTTCTTTGCATGGTTAAACGCGTCTAGTTCATATCTATCTAATGCGTCTGGTCTCACCTCATGCAGTTCTTTGTGGAGGTCGATCTCATCTCGGCACCCCGCATGCCACCTCCTCTGTGCCATCGCTGCAGAGCTCCGTTTAAAAATCTAATCCTACCCGTGTATTGCCCCTTGTATCAGCGTCATGGCCCCACTTGTCATTTGATATAGCGAAGCCCCACTCGTTCGCGTTTTGGTCAGGGATACAGCGATGCGTACGGTCAAACAAAGATGGATGGTCTGACGTGTCTTTGCAGGCTCTACGTGGCCCCACTAGTCAGAAGATAACGGTCAACCGTCGGGCAACCGGCCGTTACATCACGTGTGATGGTTTCAGACAAACGCTTGGGTAAAACTGAGGAAAAACTAAGGAGCTGGGGAAAACTGAGCACAACTAAGGACCCGAGGGCACGAAAATAGAAATCCCATTTAAATAACCTTAGAGTGCATAATAGATCATTGCAATTTAGACCGAGAACTAACATAGCGCACACACTGTCACCATTACACTATGAAAGGGGGAATAGATCACATCAATACTATCATAGTAATATTTAACTTCATAATCTACAAGAGATCACAATCATAGCTTATACCAAGTACTACATGATGCACACACTATCACCATTACATCATGAAGGAGGAATAGACTACTTTAATAACATCACTACAGTAGCACATAGATGATATTCAACTAGATCACAAAGCTCATGATCACATAAAGATCACATGGGAGAGAGAGATGAACCACATAGCTACCGGTACAGCCCTTAGCCTCGATGGAGAACTACTCCCTCCTCATCATGGGAGACAGCAGCGGCGATGAAGATGGCGGTGGTGTCGATGGAGATGCCTTCCGGGGGCACTTCCCCGTCCCGGCGGCGTGCCGGAATAGAGACTTCTGTCCCCCGAATCTTGGCTTCGCGATGGCGGTGGCTGCGTAACTTTTCTCGTCCCGTGGCTTATTCCTCCGAAGTTTTTAGGTCAGGAAGGCTTTTATAGGCGGAGAGACGGAGTCGGAAGGGGTCTGGGGCAGCCAGACAACAGGGGGGCGCACCCCCCTTGGGCCATGCCGCCCTGGCGTGTGGGGCCCCCTGGCTCCCCTCTGGTCTCTCTCCGGTGTTCTGGAAGCTTCGTGGAAAAATAAGATACTGGGCGTTGATTTCGTCCAATTCCGAGAATATTTCCTTACTAGGATTTCGAAACCAAAAACAGCAGAAAACGAGAACCGGCACTTCGGCATCTCGTCAATAGGTTAGTTCCGGAAAACGCATAAAAACGATATAAAGTGTGAACAAAACATGTAGGTATTGTCATAAAACAAGCATGGAACATCAGAAATTATAGATACGTTGGAGACGTATCACCCAACACACCTAATACACTTGTCAGATGTATAGGTGCACTAGTTCGGCGAAGAGATAGTGAAATACAAGTAATATGGATGAATATGAGTGGTAATAGCAATCTGAAATAAAGATGGCAGCGAGTAAACATGCAACAGAACAGTAAGTAAGCGGTGTTTGCAGTATTGGAAACAAGGCCTAGGGATCCTACTTTCACTAGTGGACACTCTCAACATTGATCACATAATAAATAAATAACTTCTCCTCACTTGTGCTACATATACTCTTGTTTGATAACAAACACCATTCATTGTGTAGGGCTACAAGAGCTCCCTCAAGCCGGAGTTAACAAGCGCCACAACATTCGGTGTTCATATTTAAGTAACCTTTAGAGCATAATAGATCATTGCAATTTAGACCGAGAACTAACATAGCATACACACCGTCACCAATAGCTATGAAAGGGGGAATAGATCACATCAATACTATCATAGTAATAGTTAACGCCATAATCTACAAGAGATTACAATCATAACCTACGCCAAGAACGACATGATGCACACACCGTCACCTTTACATCATGAAGGAGGAATAGACTACTTTAATAACATCACTAGAGTAGAACATAGATTAATAGTGATACAAAGCTCATCATATGGATCTCAATTATGCAAGGCAATTCATGAGATCATTGTATTAGGGTACATGAGAGAGAGATTAATCACATAGCTACCAGTAGAGCCCTCAGCCCCGGGGGAGAACTACTCCCTCCTCATCATGGGAGACAGCGATGGCGATGGAGATGGCGGTGGTGTCGATGGAGATGATTCCGGGGGCAATTCCCCGTCCCGGCGGCGTGCCGGAACAGAGACTTCTGTCCCCCGAAATGGAGTTTCGCGATGGCGGCGGCGTCCCTGGAGTCTTTCTGGAGGTTTGTCAATCGGTGTCGAAGATTTAGGTCAGGACGGCTTAAATAGGCGAAGAGGCGGAGTCGGAGGGGCCACGGGGGTCCCACACACTAGGGGGGCGCGCCCCCCCTGGGCCGTGCCGCCACCACGTGTGGGGCCCCCAAGGCTCCCCTCTGGTCCCTCTCTGGCTCTCTGGAAGCTTTCGGGAAAAATAAGGTTCTGGGCGTTGATTTCGTCCGATTCCGAGAATATTTTCTTTGTAGGATTTCTGAAACCAAAAATAGCAGAAAACAGCAACTGGCTCTTCGGCATCTCGTCAATAGGTTAGTTCCGGAAAATGCATCAAAACGATACAAAGTATGAATAAAACATGTAGGTATTGTCATAAAACTAGCATGGAACATAAGAAATTATAGATACGTTGGAGACGTATCAAGCATCCCCAAGCTTAGTTCCTACTCGCCCTCGAGTAGGTAAACGATAACAAGGATAATTTCTTAAGTGACATGCTACCAACATAATCTTGATCAATACTATTGTAAAGCATATGAAGTGAATGAAGTGATTCAAAGCAATGGTAAAGATGATGATTATACAACTGAATCATATGGCAAAGACTTTTCATGAATAGTACTTTCAAGACAAGCATCAATAAGTCTTGCATAAGAGTTAACTCATAAAGCAATAGATTCAAAGTAAAAGCATTGAAGCAACACAAAGGAAGATATAAGTTTCAACAATTGCTTTCAACTTGTAACATGTATATCTCATGGATAGTTGTCAACATAAAGCAATATAACAAGTGCAATAAGTAAATGTAAGAATCAATGCACACAGTTGACACAAGTGTTTGCTTCTAAGATAGAAGGAAGTAGGTAAACCGACTCAACATAAAGTAAAAGAATGGCCCTTCGCGAGAGGGAAGCATGGATTACTATTTTTGTGCTAGAGCTTTTATTTTGAAAACATAGAAACAATTTTGTCAACGGTAGTAATAAATCATATGTGTTATGTATAAGACATCTTATAAGTTGCAAGCCTCATGCATAGAATACTAATAGTGCCCGCACCTTGTCCTAATTAGCTTGGATTAACATGGATTATCATTGCATAACATATGTTTCAACCAAGTGTCACAAAGGGGTACCTCTATGTCGCCTGTACAAGGTCTAAGGAAAAAGTTCGCATTGGATTTCTCGCTTTTGATTATTCTCAACTTAGACATCCATACCGGGACAACATAGACAACATATAATGGACTCTGATACGTCTCAAACGTATCTATAATTTCTTATGTTCCATGCTACTTTTATGATGATACTCACATGTTTTATACACATTATATGTCATTATTATGCATTTTCCGGCACTAACCTATTGACGAGATGCCGAAGAGCCAGTTGCTGTTTTCTGCTATTTTTGGTTTCAGAAATCCTAGTAAGGAAATATTCTCGGAATTGGACGAAATCAACGCCCAGGGGCTTATTTTTCCACGAAGCTTCCAGAAGATCGAGGGAGATACGAAGTGGGGCCACTTGGCGACGCCACACTAGGGCGGCGCGGCCCAGGTCCTGGCCGCGCGGCCCTAGTGTGTGGGTCCCTCGTGACGCCCCCTGACCTGCCCTTCCGCCTACTTAAAGCCTTCGTCGCGAATACCCCAATACCGAGAGCCACGATACGGAAAACCTTCCAGAGACGCCGCCGCCGCCAATCCCATCTCGGGGGATTCAGGAGATCGCCTCCGGCACCCTGCCGAGAGGGGAATCATCTCCCGGAGGTCTCTTCATCGCCATGATCGCCTCCGGATCGATGTGTGAGTAGTTCACCCCTGGACTATGGGTCCATAGCGAGTATCTAGATGGTCATCTTCTCCTCATTGTGCTATCATGTTAGATCTTGTGAGCTGCCTATCATGATCAAGATCATCTATTTGTAATGCTACATGTTGTGTTTGTTGGGATCCGATGAATATTGAATACTATGTCAAGTTGATTATCAATCTATCATATATGTTGTTTATGTTCTTGCATGCTCTCCGTTGCTAGTAGAGGCTCCGGCCAAGTTGATACTTGTAACTCCAAGAGGGAGTATTTATGCTAGATAGTGGGTTCATGCCTCCATTGAATCGCGGGACAGTGACGAGAAAGTTCTAAGGTTGTGGATGTCTTGTTGCCACTAGGGATAAAACATCGATGCTTTGTCTAAGGATATTTGTGTTGATTACATTACGCACCATACTTAATGCAATTGTCTGTTGTTTACAACTTAATACGGAAGGGTTCGGATGATAACCTGAAAGTGGACTATTTAGGCATAGATGCATCGCTGGATAGCGGTCTATGTACTTTGTCGTAATGCCCTGATTAAATCTCATAGTACTCATCATGATATATGTATGTGCATTGTTATGCCTTCTCTATTTGTCAATTGCCCAACTGTAATTTGTTCACCCAACATGCTATTTATCTTATGGGAGAGACACCACTAGTGAACCTGTGGACCCCGGTCCATTCTTTACATCCGAAATACAATCTACTTGCAATTGTTCTTTACTCGTTCTTCGCAAACAATCATCATCTTCCACACAATACGTTTAATCCTTTGTTTTCAGCAAGCCGGTGAGATTGACAACCTCACTGTTACGTTGGGGCAAAGTACTTTGATTGTGTTGTGAAGGTTCCACGTTGGCGCCGGAATCCCTGGTGTTGCGCCGCACTACACTTCGCCGCCATCAACCTTCAACGTGCTTCTTGGCTCCTCCTGGTTCGATAAGCCTTGGTTTCTTTCTGAGGAAAAACTTGCTACTGTACGCATCACACCTTCCTCTTGGGGTTCCCAACGGATGTGTGTTAACTGTACGCATCAGACTCCTCTTTTAATGCTTAAGCATTCAATAACAGATAATATTCTCATAAGAGATTGAGGATTTGTGTCCAAACTTAAACTTCCACCATGATTCATGGCTTTAGTTAGCGGCCCAATGTTCTTCTCTAACAATATGCATACACAAACCATTTGATCATGAAAATCGCCCTTACTTCAGACAAGACGAACATGCATACCAACTCACATGATATCCAACAAAGGTAAAAGTTGATGGCGTCCCCAGAAACATGGTTACCGCTCAACAAGCAACTTATAAGAAATAAGATACATATCTACATATTCTTCACCACAATAGTTTTTAAGGCTATTTTCCCATGAGCTATATATTGTAAAGACAAAGAATAGAATTTTAAAGGTAGCACTCAAGTAATGTACTTTGGAATGGCAGAGAAATACCATGTAGTAGGTAGGTATGGTGGACACAAATGACATAGTTTTTGGCTCAAGGATTTGGATGCACGAGAAGAATTCCTCTCAATACAAGGCTAGGCTAGCAAGGTTGTTTGAAGCAAACTCAAGTATAAAACGGTGCAGCAAAGCTTACATATGATCATATTGCAAGTATTATAAGACTTTACATCGTCTCCTTGTTGTTCAAACACCTTAACCAGAAAATATCTAGACTCTAGAGAAACTAATCATGCAAACCAAATTTTAACAAGCTCTATGTAGTTCTTCATTAATGGGTGCAAAGTACATGATGCAAGAGCTTAAACATGATCTATATGAGCACAACAATTTAGGCATAGATGCATGCTTGGATAGCGGTCTATGTACTTTGTCGTAATGCCCTGATTAAATCTCATAGTACTCATCATGATATATGTATGTGCATTGTTATGCCTTCTCTATTTGTCAATTGCCCAACTGTAATTTGTTCACCCAACATGCTATTTATCTTATGGGAGAGACACCACTAGTGAACTGTGGACCCCGGTCCATTCTTTACATCTGAAATACAATCTACTGCAATTGTTCTTTACTGTTCTTCGCAAACAATCATCATCTTCCACACAATACGTTTAATCCTTTGTTTTCAGCAAGCCGGTGAGATTGACAACCTCACTGTTACGTTGGGGCAAAGTACTTTGATTGTGTTGTGCAGGTTCCACGTTGGCGCCGGAATCCCTGGTGTTGCGCCGCACTACACTTCGCCGCCATCAACCTTCAACGTGCTTCTTGGCTCCTCCTGGTTCGATAAACCGTGGTTTCGTTCTGAGGGAAAACTTGCTACTGTACGCATCACACCTTCCTCTTGGGGTTCCCAACGGACGTGTGTTAACTGCACGCATCAAGCACTTTTTCTGGCGCCGTTGCCGGGGAGATCAAGACACCCTGCAAGGGGAGTCTCCACTTCCAATCTCTTTACTTTTTTTTGTCTTGCTTTATTTTATTTACTACTTTGTTTGCTGCACTAAAACAAAACACAAAAAAATTAGTTGCTAGCTTTACTTTATTTACTGTCTTGTTCTCCATATTAAAAACACAAAAAAATTAGTTACTTGCATTTACTTTGTTTTGTTATCATGTCTAGCTCTGTACCTGTTACTTCCTCACCTGAGGAATTAGTTCTTACTTTCAAACAAGGGGATGAGGAGAGTTTTAAAGATGCTTGGTCTAGAATTTTTGATTCTTATCGTAAAGCCGAACCTCAAATGACTCTAAGTCTGCTCCTTAGTAACTTTTATTTTGGGCTTATGATTCGCTATAGATATGCCTTAGATGCTGTAGTGGGAGGAGATTTCCTTCATTACAATGGGGATCAACCTTTTAATGCCATAAAAAATTGGTTGCATCACATAGTTCAGCTAATAACTTTGATTCAGCTCTTATTAGCATTTATAATAAATTAAACACTCTTGAGACAAGTGCATCTTGCTTGAAAGAAAAGTATAGTTATGTTCGTAACCGTCTTGATCAAGTTTTAGTGAACTCGAACCTTCAATGTGGGACCCTACTATTAAAGTTATTATTGGTGGTGAAACTTTTCATGCCCATTGTGATATTATGTCTGAATTTTGCCTTATGCCTAAGAGTATTTATGAATCTTTGACACTTTGGGGACTCGTTGAAGGGGGAGAAGGAGTAACTCTTATTGATAACTCTGTTATAATTCCTAAGGGAATAGCCGAGTGTGTGCACACAACCATTCTTGGAAGAACGGTATCCACTGATTATCTTGTTATTGAATGTGCAGGAACAGGACAAATCACACTTGGAAGATCCCTGCTGAAACTATTGGGAGCAATCATAGATGTGGGAGAAGGCACCCTAAAATTCACCTCTACACCGGGAGGCAGACATGTATTCCCTAAAACAAAGAGTAAGAAGGCTAGGCGTAAAGCCCGAGGTAATAATGTCGATGCTTCATCTCTTGATAATACTTGATTCACACTTTCTGCGCCTAGCAGAAAGGCATTAAAGAAAAGCGCTTATGGGAGACAACCCATCATTTTACTACAACACTTTTGTTTTGTATTTGAGTCTTGGAAGTTGTTACTACTGTAGCAACATCTCCTTATCTTTATTTTATTGCATTGTTGTGCCAAGTAAAGTCTTTGATAGTAAAGTCAATACTAGATTTGGATTACTGCGCAGAAACAGATTTCTTGCTATCACGAATTTGGGCAGGGTTCTCTGTAGATAACTCAGACAAATCTGACAATTTACGTGCGTGATCCTCAGATATGTACGCAACTTTCATTAAATTTGAGCATTTTCATCTGAGCAAGTTAAGTGCCCCTGGAAAATTCGTCTTTACGGACTGTTCTGTTTTGACAGATTCTGCTTTTTATTTCGCATTGCCTGTTTTGCTATGTTTGATGGATTTCTTTGTTCCATTAACTTTCAGTAGCTTTGTGCAATGTCCAGAAGTGTTAAGAATGATTATGTCACCTCTAAATATATGAATTTTCAATTATGCACTAACCCTCTAATGAGATTGCTTTGAGTTTGGTGTGAAGGAAGTTTTCAAGGATCAAGAGAGGAGGATGATATAATATGATCAAGAAGAGTGAAAAGTCTAAGCTTGGGGATGCCCCGTGGTTCATCCTCGCATATTTTAAGAAGACACAAGCATCTAAGCTTGGGGATGCCCAAGGCATCCCCTTCTTCATCGACAACTTATCAGGTCACCTCTAGTGAAACTATATTTTTATTCAGTCACATCTTATGTGCTTTGCTTGGAGCGTCTGTTTGCTTTTATTTTTGTTTTTGTTTGAATAAAGTCGGATCCTAGCATTCTTTATGTGGGAGAGAGACACGCTCCGCTGTTGCATATGAACACATATGTTCTTAGCTTTATTCTTAATGTTCATTGCGAAGGTTGAACTACTTCGTTCATTGATATATGGTTGGAAACGGAAAATGCCGCATGTGGTAAATGGTATAATGTCTTGAATAATTTGATACTTGGCAAATGTTGTGCTCATATAGATCATGTTTAAGCTCTTGCATCATGTACTTTGCACTTATTAATGAAGAACTACATAGAGCATGTTAAAATTTGGTTTGCATGATTGGTCTCTCAAAGTCTAGGTATTTTCTGGTTGAGGTGTTTGAACAACAAGGAGACGATGTAAAGTCTTATAATGCTTACAATATGTTCATATGTGAGTCTTGCTGCACCATTTTATACTTGAGTTTGCTTCAAACAACCTTGCTAGCCTAGCCTTGTATTGAGAGGGATTCTTCTCGTGCATCCAAATCCTTGAGCCAAAAACTATGCCATTTGTGTCCACCATACCTACCTACCACATGGTATTTCTCTGCCATTCCAAAGTACATTACTTGAGTGCTACCTTTAAACTTCCATTCTTTGCCTTTACAATACATAGCTCATGGGAAAATAGCCTTAAAAACTATTATGGTGAAGAATATGTACTTATGTATCTTATTTCTTAATAAGTTGCTTGTTGAGCGGTAACCATGTTTCTGGGGACGCCATCAACTTTTACACCTTTGTTGAATATCATGTGAGTTGCTATGCATGTTCTTCTTGTCTGAAGTAAGAGCGATTTTCATGATCAAATGGTTTGAGTATGCATATTGTTAGAGAAGAACATTGGGCAGCTAACTAAAGCCATGAATCATGGTGGAAGTTTCAGTTTGGACACAATTGCCAAGTATCAAATTATCCAAGACATTTTACCAATTACTACATGTAGCATTTTCCGTTTCCAACCATATAACAATGAACGAAGCAGTTTCAACCTTCGCCATGAACATTAAGAGTAAAGCTAAGAACACATGTGTTCATACGCAACAGCGGAGCGTGTCTCTCTCCCACACAAGCATGATGGATCAGATCTTATTCAAACACAAAACAAAAATAAAAGCACACAGACGCTCCAAGTAAAGTACATAAGATGTGACCGAATAAAAATATAGTTTCAAGAGAAGAAACCTGATAAGTTGTCGATGAACAAGGGGATGCCTTGGGCATCCCCAAGCTTAGATGCTTGAGTCTTCTTGAAATATGTAGGGATGAACCACGGGGCATCCCCAAGCTTAGACTTTACACTCTTCTTGATCGTAGTATATCATACTCCTCTCTTGACCCTTGAAAACTTCCTTCACACCAAACTTCAAGCAAACTCTATTAGAG